>NC_141039.2:15505000-15602500 GCF_052040795.2 Danio rerio | reverse complement strand
ACCAACCAGGTTAATCAATGTGTTATTTAACCCTTATAGCAGATTAAAATGGTTTGTATGTGCCTGAAATGTATGATGCCTGGTACTAAATAAAGGCTAGTGACATTTGCAATACATTATTGTAACTGAAAAACTAGAAGTACAAACAGTTTGTCTTGTAACATTTGATGTAAGATCCAACTTACAAGAGATTTTACCACATGAAATCAACATGCAGTCTGTTAATGACTGACCCTTAGTATGACGCCCTTCCTGGCAACTGCTCATTGGAAGACAGTGGATGGACCAAACCAGGTCACATTAAAACATTGCCGTCTGGTACCAACAACTATGGCACATAAAAGTCACTTAAACTTTCGTCCCCATTCTGATGCTCTGTTTGAACTGCAGCAGATAATCTCGACCATAGCTGCATCCCCAAATTGCATAATTATACACTATCCTACGCCATTTTGTAGTATAAATAGTGTAAGTAGTGCATTCACACTGAAAACTCTAAAAAAAATAATTAGTGCACTTTAATTACCTGAATGATGCACTTATTCAACCGGTAAAATGAAGTGTAGAATGTTGGACACTTCACGCACTCAACGACCGCAGGTTTACTCACTTAGCGGAAAAAGTGAAGCTATCAGGCACACATGTTGTATAACATTATTTATTTTGCTTAATAAAAGAAAAATTTTCCTCTGAGAGTGATTATACTCATGACAGGTATTATTTGATAGTTTGCTCATTTATTTCACTGATTTGGCAACCGGCAAACGTCATCAGGGAAATTGAACTCCACTTAGTAAAAAAAAAACATTAGTGCTCCATTTGGGATGACACTACAAACATACACTATGCTGATGAGTGCGTAAGTGCATAAGTACATAGTGCATGAGTGCATAGTGTGCCATTTGAGATGCAGCTCATGTCTACATGCCTAAATGCAGAGTTGCTGCCATGTGATTGGCTGATTAGAAATTTGCGTTAATACCCTCGTTAAGTGAGTGTAAGTGGCCAGTGAGTGTATATAGCTACTAATTTGAAATGTTGTTCACCTAGAAGCTGGTTAGTTTTGTTAGTGTAAAACAGTGAAAAAATCTCTACTGAAAATATGGGGTTAAATAAATGGGGAAAAAAACTGGTTTTAGAAACCATTTGGGGAATGAAACCAGATGTAATGTTTGCTATTAAATAGAAGTTGTAGGAACCATTATAGTTTTATCATTTGATTAAATTTAATTTTAAAATACCTTGGGATGAAGTAAAACAACATTTTACATCTGCATCCCAAATAAAGGTGTTTATAGCAAAATTACCAAACTCAAAATTATTATTACAAATTCTGGGGGATTTAAATTTAAAGAGACAGTTCAGTTAAAAAAATAAAAATTCACCATTTGCTCTACTTTGTGTTTTTAAGATGTTTTGAAAAAAGCTTAAAAGTAGTAACAATTGATTTCCATAGTGGGACAAACAAATACTATGGAATTCAATGACAACAGGTATTCAGCTTTCTTCAAAACATCTGTTGTGCTTAACAGAAGTCAAAGATGTTTGAAACAAGCAAAGAGTAGACCGGATTCAGTTTTCGGTGAACTACCCATTTTTTCAGAATTTAAAATATCCATTGAACATGCACAGTAAGATCACATCAACCATTTGCACAACTTTATTATATTTTCAAAAAATCAATATACTTTATTTCTCTGAAATTTGTTAAACCATATTAAGCCATATTGCTACTGGGTATACATTTAGTTAAACCCTCCAGTACTGACAGCACTCTGTAAAATTATTATTTTTTTTTTTATAGTTTGCAGCAAAGCTATTGTCATGTGACTAGTAAACTATGCATGAACTTTCCAATGTAAGCAGCACTGGATGAAATAATCTGCCAAATGCATAAATCGACATGTAAAAATTCAACTGAGTGTGATAATGACACTCGCATGAGCAGACACCGCTATTAATAATTGTTAAAAACAGCCACAGATGAGTTGGATAAATCGGATTCTCACCCACACAGTTGTCACACAGGCTGCAGTGGGAGGTTCGTGGCGGCCGGAAGATCTTGCAAGTGAAGCAGTATTTGAGTTTAACCACCTGCTGATTGATGACCACCTCCTTAGTGCGCGGAGGGGGGCGGTAAGATGAGGACGAGCCCGTCGGGTTGTCTGAGACACAGAGAAAAACATTTTCAGCAGAGGAAGAAATGTCAAATAACAAAAACTATGCTCTTGGGATTCATAAAAAAAGTTTAATAAGCTGCTCTGAACAGCTAACACTTTCTGTAGACAAATTAAATGAAAGAAATAAAGCAGAACCTTTGGTTTTGTAAGCTTAAAAAAAATCTATTAAGTAATCAATAAAATATATTAAAAGTGCTATTTTCAGCACTTAAAATTAAAGAATAAACACATGAATAGTACAGCATGAAGTTAATTGTGAAATTTGCTTCATTCCAAAAAGTTAATAGTATATTTGTCAAGTCATCTTTACACAGCTGATTTAAGGTGGCCCTAAAGTGGGTTTGTGTCTGTTAAAATTTATTTTGAAGAAGCTATCCGCTTGTTAAGTGTAACGTCACGCGAATCGGCTTCCGGGTCCAAGCGCTCTAGCATCCATTCCTAATATCCGATGGCCAGAAAGTGATAGATTTTTTTTGTGATGCAGCAAGTCCAGAGACTGTTGTGTACACCATGATTTGGTATACGATTCATAAAGAAGGGATCATAAATTAATATTTTCTCAATTCAAATGAGTGGCAGCTTGGACCCGGAAACGTATTCCATACATCACCGATATGTCACGACCAGATAGCAGATACCATATAAAAAATTTGAGAATTTACGTCGCTTCATGTTTGGTTACTGTGCCACCTTCGCGGTGTAAAGATGCTTTATTTTACGCTGCACATTCTCTCGTTCGGTTTCATACAGACCAAAAAAGTTTCACATTTATTTCCTGTAATGACTGGGTTGTTATTTTGCCATCATAGTTTTTGTTGCTGTTGTTCCAGCTCATCTAATCAGAGACACACCAACCTTAGAGCTTATTTTAACAACTGCATTTATTTAACTTCCTTCCCAATTCAGTGACACAATTTGTTTCTTTTAACAGTCAATTATTAATTTTCTGATGTGTTATATACATTAAATTAGTAATTTTCTCTCGTCTTCCAAAGCCAAAGTAGCAATAAGCAACAAAACTTCTTTAAAAATTTCTAAATTGAAATGTACAAATCAAAAATAATTGTGTAGGTTACCTAAACAATTATTAACAAAACATGCTACACAGATTCACGACATCTAAAAAAGTTAACGTTTATGGTATTAAATACATGTCTTCAATGTGCAGTTTGGACTGAAATAAAAACACCCTCTGCACAGAGACTCTATATTTCTCTAATATTTTGAAATGAACAAGCATGGGGTAACAAAACATTCAAATCCAGCAGTGAAACTTGCATCATCGTTATCACTGTCATGAGACTAGTGCAGCTGTGCATCGGTGGAGTCGCTCTTTAGTGTTTGGGCTTTTAGCAATCTAGAAGTTTTTCCTCACATTCTGAATTTATGGCGACAGCGGTGATTCATTAATACTCAAATCTAATTCAAAAGTTCAAATCATGATTTAAAATTACACATCCTATTTGTAAATATATGTGTGTGTGTGTGTGTGTGTGTGTGTGTGTGTGTGTGTGCGCATGTGTGTGTATGTGTGTAATGCTGTGCAACACATTGCTTACAAGCGTTACGTTATGGAGCCAGATCAGTCTCAAAGATATAACGTTTACAAAATAAAATTTATACATGCACAGGACAATTCAGATTACAAAAAATGCAATTTGTAAATTCAACAATTTGTGAATTCAAAAATAAAAATCATAAATTTTATTGCCAAACGAATTGAATTTGTATATGTATTATTCTTGTTTTGCACTAACAAATTGTATTTTTTAATCGTGTTTTGAATTCATAAAATGGATTACAAAATTATGTTATTATTATTATTATTATTATTATTAAAAATAATTTACAAATTGGATGTGTATTTTTATTTCATGGTTTAAATTTATGAATTGGATTTGTGTATTTATGAATTGCGTTCTGAATTTAAGATTTTTTCCAGTACATAAACTAAGCATTTTTTAGGAAACCTGACAGGTGGGCGAAAGGAAGACAGACAGGTAATACATTTGTCTTACATAATTTATAACTGTAATGAATTATCCATTTCACAGCATCTCAAAACAACTTAAGTATAAAACGTTTTATTATAACAATTATTCTTTAACAAATCTAATTAAAATGTATTTTGCTCTCTTGATGTTTTTTTAAAGATGTCACCGGGTTTTATTAACCGTATCTGGATTTATCAAAAATGATACATGAATCCTCCTGAACATTTACAGGGAAAAAATGTGCTATTATGCAGTAGGCAAAAAAAAAATTAAAAAGATTAAACCCTCAGGCTATGCAGATCTGAGTGCGTGTTTCAGATCATGTCAATGTCAACTTCTACAATCACAGCAGAACGTCCTCTAATTTAAGGAAATGAAATGGTGTGTCTGTGGACAGAAACATGGAGATGAGTGAGCCCCTACAAAGGTGTTTAGTGCCTTTATCTTTCTCTTTATGTTAATATTATTGCAATTTCCAAAAAATAAAAATAAATAAATAGGCCCACAAAAAATGAGATCTGCTTAATACAAATTTACCCATCAAAAACAAAATACGTTTTAATGTCATGTCCAGTTTTGATGTCATAGATGCTGCACAAAACTAAATTTCAAACCGAACAAGTTTCGGGTGGTCATTGTGGTAAATCTGTGAGACAAAATAGAACCCACAGCCAAATCTGCCCACAAAAACCTGACAAACAAACATGGCTACACTTTACCCCCTATACATCCTGGTTTTGTTACTTGATGTTTGGTGTTAGCTAGTACAGCAGTGTGTTATTACAGTTCCATTAAAGCATACAGCTCCACATGTCTAGATCTGGATCTCGTGCGATTACAGGTGTAGTTCAATCACAAGATTTACTCACACTCAAACAGCTCTAAACTGTAATGACTTTAAACATAAAACATGTTCCGAAAAATGTTTAAAGCAGCAATTCTGATAAAAAGTAGGATCAAAAAAATACTATGGAAGTCAAATTATCGTATTTGTAATTGCAAAACTAATGCATATAATATCATAGTTTGACGTTTTCAAAAAGTAATTTCATTTAGTTGAATTACAGTGCTCCAATTAGTCAGTGGAATAATCGATAGAATGATGACAGACTCCCAATCAAATTATTTAATTAATCTTTATAAAATAATGATAATAATAATAATAATAAATTTAAACTTCCACCTAGTATAAAGATGCATTTTCGTCAATCCAATCACTTGACCACTTTCAACCCTTTTTCTGATGAGTGAAAGTTTGTGGCCGGATATTAGCTTTTTCTGACCTTTCAACCTAAAGCTGCAGTGACATTGAACATTTCTCCTCAACGACTTCTATTCATACGCACACAAATGCGTTAGACCGGAAATGCAAGCTCGTGTGACAAGTTTTGCAGTTCGCTGCATTGTAGAGTTCAAGCTTGGTGATTTCTGAACTGCGAAATCGCATCACCTGACTGTGTGAGACAAATCGAAGATCCAAACATGACCTCTCTTGACAGAAATTTAAAATATGGACCAATCGTTCGCCTTTTTTAATGTCTAATCATTTGGTTTAATCCCACCAATTTTCGCAGCGCCATACAACAGAATTTTGCAGGCACAAACTCTAGTGTGAACGCAGCATAATACTGAAAACATTAGCAATGAAAATTGCATTAACAAAATGGCAGATCAATTAAACAGGCTTTGTAAGACTCCTTTATGCATTATTAAATAAAAGAAAAAAAGAAAAGAAAAAAAAGATAGCAAAAAAAGAAAATAATAGAATAAAATACAAATAAAATAAATTCTACATTTTAAATTCATATATTTATATTTTAAATAAATTCTATAATTTATTTTATTTTTAATTCCTATCAGGCAATTAATTTAATTCCTATCCTTTTACAGTTTTAACATGTGCTTTTGTATATCTATATCTTTTTGCATTTTCATATAAAAAATTAACAAATATTTTAAACATTAAAAGCAACTAAATTAATTCAATTCAATTCAAATCAACTTTATTTGTATTGTATAATACTAAAATATGCAATTCAGGATAATGGACCCTTTTGAAAAGAATGGTCATCCAACACATGCATCATCCAAAGCTTATATTGCGTCCCTAAATGGAATTAAAAATAAATTTAAAGTACATTAAAGACGTAACATATGAAATAACTAACTAGTTTACAGATGCTACAAGTGCTGCTATTTTACCAGAATCAAGAAACTATAGTTAAAAAAAATCTAATTTGCAGTCAAATATGTAGTCTTATTTTTACAAAAAAAAAATTATATATATTAATCCCTATATATATATATATATATATATATATATATATATATATATATATATATATATATATATATATATATATATATATATATATATTTTTTTTTTTTTTTTTTTTTTTTTTTTTTTTAATTGGGATCAACCTAACATCATTCATGACAACATTCAAAAGACTCCCAGCCACTGGATTTATGAATGAGATCAGCAGGCAGGGAAGATGACATTTAGCTGCTGTTTGAACCCATTTAACCACATGTGCTTTTGCAACTTTTTGCAATTCAAAAAGTGGAAAGCTCAAAATATTTCACAACCCACTGACAACTGTACGTTTAGCAGCAATGTCCACATATGATCAGATCGACAAAAATAGAAGATGTGAACAGGGCCTCATTCTTACAAAAGCATGTCTGTATAGCAAAGGTGTCAAACTCAGTTCCTGGAGGGCCACAGCTCTGTAGTTTAGCTTTTACCTTAATTAAACACACCTGATCAAACTAATGGAGTCCTTCAGGCTTGTTTGAAACCTACAGGTGTGTTGGAGCAGGGTTGGAACTAAACTGTGCAGTACACTGGCCCTTTAGCAGTTTAAAACCCCTGGTATAGGCAAGGGCATGTGTAGCAGATCTCACACCAAGAGCAAAAAACAATAAAAGGTTAAAACTATTCACAGCAGCCATGACTAAACCGATTACAATTTCAGAAAAAATTTTTGCTTACTTTTCTGTTTTAATTTACTTTGCGTTATTTATATTTAAATAAGGTTTTACAAAACATTATTTTTAGATCTGGAACTTATAACTTATGGTGTTCAGTCAAAAAATATCAATACAGATTTTATGGCCCAGCCCTAATTGAGCACTTCAATTCAGCTGTTATTTTTACGTTTATATGTTTGTTTGACTACATTTTATATGATAATTGCTGGCTGCATTGTCAAGCAATGATAAATGACTTTAAGCATAATATGTTCTAATAGGAATTCCCAACTTGGGTATGAACCATGTTTGTTTTTTATGTGTAACAAGAATTGCATTCAGTTACACACCTACTTATGGCAATGTTACCATACTAGTCCGTTTCAACTTCCAAACCTACATAAAGCAATTTTGAGGATAACATTTTACGGTATGAATTTAAGGCAGACACAAACTCTGATAATGTAGAAAATCAATCAGATTCAACTTTGTAAATACAAGACCAAAAGCTTTTTTTTTTTTTTTTTTTGCAACTCTTTAGAAAAACACAGCACAGCATGGCAATGACACTACAGTTGTGTCATCTTTTTTTGGTATACATTTGTCCAGCATTACGCTTATATTGTTAACAGTCAAGTAGGCATCTGTATAAGTAATATTTGGATTTGTATGAATGTATTTTAAGAAGGTCTGGAGAATGCGAGCTTTGTGACTTGCAGATGTACTGTCTGTCTGTATATATATAAAGAGTTGTTGAAAAAGATTCAATTAATTATTTAAAACGATTAATTACTGTACCAGTATTTTAAACCAGTAGCAACCTCAGACATCTCATTCTTGAGTCATTATATTTTAACTCTTAAAAAGTATTCTTAAAACAATAATACAATTGAGCTCACCAAATAAAATTGTCTGTTAAGATGTCCATTCAGATTCAAGGAAGAAATCTGAATTTTCAAATGAAATAAAAAAAAGTGATTCTAACTTCTTCCAGAACAATGAAACTCTAATACAAAACCCAAGCTGTGCACTATGCAGTAAGCAGAGCACTATAACATTATTTTCTAAACATGACCATGGACATGTGAAGCTGTGTTTTGCTCACCGATTTGTTTCTCAATGTCTGCAGCCTCCTCTGGAGTGGCCCGGGGCAGAATCCCTGGATCTGTGAAGCTGGTCTGTAGGAGGGAGATGATCACAAACACAAAAAGCACCCCTCCGATGGCCGGGATGCAGCTGGTGAGGTGTTTCACCAGGAACGGGCAGCTGAAACCACAGAATGGCTCAATTAGGAAAACATTGATTGCGGAACAAGGAAGCTTTAAAACACAGAGCTCCATTAAACCTTTCCATTCCCTGCAGCTCTGTGGATTCCAATCCCAATGTCTAATGCTAAACAAATGCCCTATAAAGAGAATGAGAGACAGCGGCGCTTGTGTAAGAGGATCCAAACAAGATCTGCTGTCTAAAGTGCTGCAGTGCATTGGAAAATAAATAATGCAAGTTAATGGTATAACATAAAGATTTCGACTTTAAGGGAATCTTTAGATAATGTGCTACGTCCCAGGGGATTGGTTTAAAATTAGAGATACAATTAATGCCACATTTAAATAACCATATTTCATTAATTACAGTCACTAAAAATGGCCTCAGTATGATAATGCATTGAGAGGCACAGTATATTTCACATGCAGTTTTACATTAGTTATGAAATAACTGCATAATAGGGACCCAGTTTATTTTGCATCAGTGATACTTCTCAAGTAACGTCTTCAGTTTGTTGAAATACATGTCAAATAAACATTTTAAATAACAAGCATTCATAAAATGACCATATATGCAGCCTTAACAAAACTGACGACAGAATGAAAATGTACGTTGTAAAATAAGCTTGTATAAAACACAAACAAACTTTCATTAAGATATGACTATGAGAGATCATATTAAACAGTGTATAAAAAATTAACAAAAAAATATGAATTAAGATAATATTTATAACAAAATAATAGTTATAATACAAAACAGACATGTTCTATATATTTTATATTAATTTTTTAAATAACAATAGGCTGACAGGGAGCTGCCAGTGGCGGGACAAATTTTAAAAAGATGATTTGCTGATATTACAGTAAAACAGAAAAAAAAAATAAAAAGATATATATATATATATATATATATATATATATATATATATATATATATATATATAATAATGGAAATCTACTGTTGGTAATATCAATATTGTAGTGTCAATTTTTTTAATAAATACTGAACCAAAATAGGTTTGTTTACAAATAACTAGTTTGATGTTTCAAAGAAACATAGCGATTACAATGTCGTAATTAATTTGTTTTGTTGTTTTATTCAACATCGATAGAATTCATAAATACTTATTTGTGTAAATTTGTCATTAAATTGCCATTCTCACACTCTAAAGATCTGCTGCTCATTAAGATTGATAGTATTTCTCCATTCTATAAAAGTCAGTGACCCATTCTTCAACGTCATCTCCACAGAACAAAGAAGGTCATACAGGTATGCAACTGTTACTAGAGAATGAGTAAATGACGACAGAATGCCTGTTTTGGGGTGAATTAACCCTTCAAGATTGTTTAAAGCATGTGTTTGATTACAACCTACAAAACATTTTCTCGAGTAAACAGACATTGTAAATGGGACTTTCACCGGAGTTGGGATACACCTGCGACAACTTAACCCCACAGGCCTGCATTGTTGTGTTCCTCCATGCTTTCGGACAGCACTAGTGGCTTGCACGATCTTTCACAACAACAACAAGCAGCTTAGTGAGCATGCTGTCCACCGACAAAGGCACCAGACTTACTCGAATATGAAGAAGAGTCCGCTGGTGAGCAGGATGAGTCCCAGTGTAAGCGGCAACACGCCGCTCTGACGCGCCACGATGATGCGACCGTCACAGTAGAAGCGGTTCTTCCCGGGAAACACCTCCCATTTTCTCCGGGCTCGTCTGGGCTTGTGCTCGGGCAGAGATCGCGGCGGAGGGGTCGGGGTCGGTGTCGCGAGTGCCTGAGGATCTATTTGCTGATACTCGCGGTTTTTCATCCTTCACGGCGGTGGAATCAAGCCGCTCCACGCTCGACGTCCATCAAACATCAGCTGCTGCGCGAGACGAGCGGATAAACGTCGCGTAATGGTACCATTCCACAAACACGCGCGCACACGCCGACCGCGTCCCGCTTTATTGGCAAACAGATCGCAGTCCAATCGGCGCACGACGAAACGCGACGGATTTACTAGCGTATGACGTAACGCGATATGCAGCGGCGACGTCACCGATGCGTCCTACATGTTTCAATAAAGCAGCGGCTTTCTTTGTTATTCGACCGCAAACGCACGCTTCCCCTTTAAAAGCGAACTGCTCCGCTTTTATTCCACGAGCGGTGAAGGACGCCGGATGAGCGTCAGTGGGTTTTGAATACAGTGAGAGCAGAATAGAGGATGATGTGCCGCGCGTACATGCTCATACCTCTACACAGATGATCTCAATTGCACACAGGATGTGACGCTCCAGTCCTCGGATGCTCTTCACATGGCAGGCTGCGTAATAGATGCTCTTGTCATAATCTTTTGAAAGCTCTTCGTGTTATTACCAGGCTATGGTTATTACAGACTGACGGTGTTTAGTGTGCAATTCTGGAGGAACATTTGTGATGGTGACTTTATGGTGACAAGATGACAAAATAGTGACAGTGATGATTCAGAGCTCTTTTCTTTCTTTCTTTCTTTCTTTCTTTCTTTCTTTCTTTCTTTCTTTCTTTCTTTCTTTCTTTCTTTCTTTCTTTCTTTCTTTCTTTCTTTCTTTCTTTCTTTCTTTCTTTCTTTCTTTCTTTCTTTCTTTCTTTCTTTCTTTCTTTCTTTCTTTCTTTCTTTCTTTCTTTCTTTCTTTCTTTCTTTCTTTCTTTCTTTCTTTCTTTCTTTCTTTCTACGCAGGGGTGCCCTAACATCAGGGGCGGACTGAGACAAAAATTCAGCCCTGGCACTGTTGCCACACCAGCCCACATTACCTCACCGACACAACCCCACCCACGGACACGCACAATAATTATTTATTTTGGTGTAAAGATGGTGAAATAATATGACATTCTTGCCCAATTTTGATTATGTCCGGGTAACCTTGGATTGGGTCGGCCCATCTTGAAACCAGGCGGCAGTTGCCGATTGGGCCAAATGCTTTATTATTATTTTTATCATCATCATCATAATATCACATAATATCACATCTAGCAAGAGAAAAAAGCTTTCTGCAAAAACAAATTAAAAAAAAAAAAAACTGACCGGCCCACATTTAAAAATTGGTCCGACCCCTCTGGCATTTGCCAGAATTGCCAGATGGCCAGTCCGCCCCTGCCCAACATTTTATTTTACAGGGTCTAAACCCAAATATCACTGTGAGCATTAACAATTAATTAAAAGGAAATAATAAACAAATAAAAACATGAAATGTATTTACTAGTGCAGTGTAAAATGGTAACTTATTGCAATGAAAACCTATTCGTGAACACTGAACAGTGGAGTTCACTGCTGAATACACTCTCTGCATTGTTCTCTCTCTATGAGGTGACAGTACATTTAAACACAATCTGATTAAGTTACATGTGATTGAAACATTTAATTTCAGTTAGCTTTTAACAATCAAACAAAAGTTTACATTAGAAATTACATTCTCTAAACCAGGGGTCACCAAACTTGTTTCTGGAGGGCCGGTGTCCTGCTGATTTTAGCTCCAACCCTGATCAAACACACTTGAACAAGCTAATCAAGGTCTTATACTTGAAACACTCAGGCAGGTGTGCTGAGGCAAGTTTGGTGATGGTGACCCCCTGCTCTAAACCATCCTTATCGTTCTCCCTCTCTTCTCGGATAGGATGGTGGGCCAAATCAAAGGTTACCATGGGCCAACTCTGCCAATAGTTTGTGCATCTCTGATCTAGGGGGCACAAAGTAACACTTTTTGAATTTGGCCAATTAATGAACAGTAATGGGGTTAGACAAAACTTTTTTTTAACTAATAACACACAAGCCTCTCCTACAATCAAGCACTGGAATTATGATCGCCGGACATGTGGTTTCTGTGTAGTATTGCCAAATGTGCCAGGAGTAAAGCAGGGTTAGCAGAAAAAAAGCAGATTTCACACAATTAATTTAAATTAAGTTTACTTTTAATAGTAGCTATTTCCTCAGTAATTGGCTATTTTTTTTTTGTTTGTTTTTGTTTATTCTACATAGAACAATATGTTTATTTATTCATTTGTTTATTGGATAAACACATTTGAATCTATTTGCATTATTATTTATCTATTATTATACAATGCATTTATTTGCATTATTAGCAATAAAATATAATTTTTCTATTAAAAAATATTTTCTATTAAAACTAATTTCATCATGTTTTCCTCAAAATGATTTGATATCTTTCAAAATGGTTTCATCTTTTAGCCTAGAAGACGGGATCACGACAATATAAGATTTCACTGACATACTTTCACAGATTTTTTTTTTTTTATAAAAAAATATTGACTATAATAAAAAATATTTTTTTGCTCCAAAAATTATTTCTCCTGTCCAAATTTCGCTGAACTTTTCAATAATTGGCAGGAAGTTGCTGCTGACACTGTGGTAAAAACCTTGGAAGCATGCAATGGTTACCCTGAGCAAATACCTTTGCGTGCCCCGCGTTATTTTGTGCCCCTCGCTCCCCTGCATCATATTGGAGGATATGGGCACCAAGATATCCAAAGTAAAAAAAAAATAATAATTCTGTCAACATAGAAAATTTCCAGTCAACTATAAACAAATAAGCGCTTTCATTCATTCATTTTCTTTTCGCTTAGTGAAATGATTCGCCAACTTGTCGAGAGGGGTCTGGATGCAGATTACCCAATTCATCTGTACCGCATGTCTTTGAACTGTGAAACCGGAGCACCAGGAGAAAAAACAAACGAACACGGGGAGAGCATGCAAACTCCACACAGAAATGCCAACTGATCCAGCCATGGCTTGAACCAGCGACCTTCCTGTTGTGAGGCGATCGTGCTACCCACTGTGCCACTGTGACACCCTAAATAAGCTCTTATCATTTATTAAAAAAAGAACATCACTAACACAAACAAGTAAAGTATTAAATAAATCACATACAAAATGAGCAAATTGCAAGAATTTATAGAATCTTTATGGAAAAATGCTCTGTAATTGTTTCCAGGTTTCCACATCAGGCATTAAAGGAGAGCTGTTATTTGGGCAACCTGAGTTTGAAATAGCATCAAATGAAACATTGCCTACACTGTTGACCAACTGAGAAAAATATATTCCACAATCAGTTTAAACTCATTTTCAGATGTTGCTAGATTTTTGTGATTTTTTTAAAATGAAAGCAATACAGATAAGTACAGTGTTGTTACAAAATACAATACAGATACAGTGTTACAAAAATCATGCTTTATTGATGCAAGTATTGACAGATGTATCCCCAGCCTGATCTCACGAGAAAACGCAAGTATTTTACGTTTTGCCAATTTAGTGACTAATTCGTACGAATTCGTATGAGTTCAGTCGTACGAAATTGTACGATTTTAAAAAGGAGGCGTGGCACCTAACCCCACCCCTAAACCCAACTGTCATTGGGGGATGAGCAAGTCGTACTAAATTGTACGAATTAAATAGTACAAATTCATACGAATTAGCCACTAAATCAAAAAGTTACAAATTGCCGTGAGATTGTGTTGGTATCCCATGTAAAATTTACCCATAACTGGGCCCACACGGAATCTGCGTGCGCAAAATTCCGCAGATTTTTAGCCCATCATTAATTACGTTTATTTACCTGAGTAAATGTGTGTAAACTTATATTTATTCAGTGTTTAATTATAGAAATATGATTTATGTACAATGCAGTTTGTACAGTAATATTGTCTGTCTTTTAGTAGATATATGGTCCCATAGCCACCATGATGAAGCTTTGATTCTCCTATCCTTGTGTTTATATGTGTGTGTGTGTGTTTATTATTCTGAACAACCAACAATTTCTTATATTTCATCAATATTAGTAAATGTATATTAATTAGCAACAAAGGGATATTTTAAATAAAGCAGTGACCAACATTAGAAAATAGAGTAGTTCCAGTACTCGTTTTCTGTTCCTGATTCCTGAGCTCATGATATCAGCTGATTCCTGAGTGTGTATCTTTTTATCCAGCTAGCACTTCTGGTGTGCTTTAGACTTATTCATTAAAAAAACATGAACAAATACAATGGAACTAGAGCAATGTTCATCTTATAATACATTAAACAAATACTATACATTTTTTATTGTTCTTCATTCATTCAATTTCTTTTCAGCTTAGTCTCTTTATTAATCTGGGGTTGCCACAGTGGAATGAGCCACAAACTTACATGGTCCATGGCAAGTCACAAGCAAGTCTCAAGCTAGTCAAGTCAACTTTTGTCAGACTCAAGTAAATTCAAGTCGAGTCGAGACACTGCTTATTTCAAGTCAAGTCGTAGCTTGGTCTAGCAAGTCAATGAATTTTTTTTCAACTTTTGCAGTTATATACACACAGTTGAAGTCAGAATTATTAGCCCCCCTGAATTATTAGTGCCCCTGTTTATTTTTTTTATTTTTACATTTTTTTATTTATTTTTTATTTGTTTAATAAAGGGAAGATTGTTTCAGCACATTTCTTAGCATAATAGTTTAAAAAACCTATTTCTAATAACTGATTTATTTTATCTTTGCCATGATGACAGTAAATAATATTTTTCAAGACACTTCTATACAGCTTAAAGTGACATTTAAAGGCTTAACTAGGTTAATAAGGTGAACCAGGCAGGTTAGAGTAATTAGGCAAGTTATTCTATAATGATGGTTTATTCTGTAGACTATAGAAAAAAATAGCTTAAAGGGGCTTATAATTTTGTTCCAAAAATTGTTTTTAAAAAATTCAAAACTGCTTTTATTCTAGCCAAAATAAAACAAATAAGACTTTTTCTAGAAGAAAAAATATTATCAGACATACTGTAAAAATTTCCTTGCTCTGTCAAACATCATTTGGGAAATATAAAAAAAAAAATCAAAAGGGGGCTAATAATTGTGACTTCAACTGTATATACTATATATATATATATATATATATATATATATATATATATATATATATATATATATATATATATATATATATATATATATATATATATATATATATATATTGTCAACGACTCGGTCCCAGTCATTCCCCTTTGCTGGCCAGCAGAGGTCACCATCCCCAGACTTCTAGCAATTACATCATCCACTTATACTGATAGCCTGCACACCTGAAGCACATCCAGCTAATCACCCACGCTCACGCTTAAAACCAGCACACACACACTCAGTCTTTGCAAAGTCTTGTTCTGCCCCGGCTAACACTACTAAGCGTTTCTCTACACTGCCTGCTTTCCCGTTGCTTACCTTGCCTTGTTCCTCGACCTCGTCCTGCCAGTCTTGTTCCTCTGCCTGATTACCGACTTTGATCCTAGCCACCTGCCTTGAACTCTAGCCTGGACACCGACCTTGATATTCGCCGCCTGCCTTGAACTCTAGCCTGGACACCGACCTTGATATTCGCCGCCTGCCTTGAACTCTAGCCTGGACACCGACCTTGATATTCGCCGCCTGCCTTGAACTCTAGCCTGGACACCGACCTTGATATTCGCTGCCTG
Organism: Danio rerio; assembly: GCF_052040795.2. Classification (NCBI taxonomy): domain Eukaryota; kingdom Metazoa; phylum Chordata; class Actinopteri; order Cypriniformes; family Danionidae; genus Danio; species Danio rerio. Next base: position 15,586,617 of record NC_141039.2, on the reverse strand, counting down.
CCTCAGACCCATGCCTGAACATTCATACTGTGATTACCTGCCGTTGATCCTTCAATGTAACACTATTGTGTTTGATGTGAGTTCGCACACGCATTACATCTGTGTGCTTGTCTTTATTAAACTGTGTTTAATAAATTTACTGCAAATGGATCCCTCTGTGTCAGCCCCTTCGTTACAGAAGACTTTGCCAAACATGGATCCCGCAGCCCTACAGGTCTTTTCCACTGAACTCACAACACAAGCCCAGGTTTTAGCGACTCAACACAACTAACGGAGGAACTAGTGAGTACCCTGCGTAATCTGAATGTTGCGACCCCAGCGCAATTCACCACCAACTACTCTACCAGTCCACCTCTGGCAACCTTTACTCCTCACTCGACCAGTCTCCGCCTGTCGTTCCCTGACAAGTTCTACGGCAATCCCTCTAAATGTAAAGGTTTTCTGCTCCAATGCAAGCTGTTTGTCGCACAACAACCCCATATGTTTGCAGATAAGAACAGTAAAATCGCCTTTGTGTGCTCGTTGCTCTCTGGAAAAGCCCTGGATTGGGCAACTGCGGTCTGGCCAGAAAACACCCCCACATTTCCCTCGTTTAAAGAGTTTCTCCAGCGTTTCTGTGTGGTATTCGATCATCCAGCAGGAGGTTGAAATGCAGGTGAAGAATTGCTATCCATTCAGCAAAATAATCAACCAGCGGCTGAGTTAGCTCTTCACTTCCGCACTCTGGCTGCACAAACTGGCTGGGCTGACGACCCTCTCAAGATCCTGTACCACAAAGCCCTGAACTCTGAGTTACTGACCGAACTAGCATGTAGAGATGATGGAAAATCACTCAATCAACTCATAGAGCTCTCCATCAGGTTGGACAATCTGCTATGCACCAGAAAGCCCTCCTCATTTGTGCTACCCAGTCCCAGTCCAGCAACCACTCCAGCTCTAGCTCCTACAGCTCCCGCTGAACCCATGCAATTGGGTCATGCTCAATTATCCCCTGAAGAACGAGAAAGACGTCTGATGAATAATCTCTGCCTGTATTGCGGACTTGGTGGTCATACGAAGATTAAATGTCCCAATAAGCCTCTTTCCGAGACCTTGCCGGTGAGTGCAACCTCTATTCTCACTATTAATAATAACGCTCTTTTTGTCCCCATCTCTGTTTACATTGACAAAGCCACTAATCACACTGTGGCATTGGTTGACTCAGGAGCCGCTGGTAATTTCATGGATGAGACATTTGCCCGTAGAAACGCTATTCCACTAACCCCTTGTGATTACCCCTTAGCAATCACGGCAGTAGACGAACGCCCCCTAGGGGATGGAAATATAACTTACCGTACCACTCACCTGTCAGTTCAAACAGGCTTGCTTAACAAGAAAGTCATGGAGTTTCTGATTACTAAGTCTCCTCAACATCCCATCATCCTCGGATGGCCATGGCTCTAGAGTCATAACCCCCTCATCTCCTGGAAAACTGGTGAGATCTCAAAATGGAGTGAATCTCGTCTAAGAAATTGTATATGTTCTGTCACCCCTGTTCAGCTCTATACCATTGCTACCAGCCTTGAAAACCCTGAAAATTCCATGATTCCTGAAGAATACCACGATCTATCCGAAGCATTCAGCAAGAAATAAGCCACACATCTCCCACCTCACCGTGAGTATGACTGCGCTATTGACCTGTTGCCTGGTACCACGCCACCTCGTGGGAGAATCATTCCCCTGTCTCAAGTAGAAACTGAAGCGATGAATGCATACATTAAGGAGGAGTTGGAGAAAGGATTCATCCGGCCGTCTACCTCACCCACATCCGCTGTTTTTTTCTTTGTGGAGAAAAAGGATGGAAGTCTGCGCCCCTGCATTGACTATAGAGGTTTGAATGAAATTACTGTGAAGTTTCATTATCCTTTGCCCCTGGTTCCTGCTGCTCTAGAACAATTGTGCTCAGCCAAGTACTTCACAAAACTTGATCTTCGCAGTGCCTATAACCTCATACGCATCAAGCGGGGTGACGAATGGAAAACCGCCTTCTCGACGACCACCGGCCACTATGAATATCGGGTGATGCCCTTTGGCCAGGCAAACAGTCTTTCAGTCTTCCAAGCATTCATCAATGAGGTATTTCATGATATGCTGAACCAATGGATAATTGTCTACATTGATGACATTCTTGTCCATTCTGAGACTCTTGATGACCATATTCTGCACGTACGAGCTGTACTACAGAGACTGATTGAAAACCAGCTTTACGCCAAACTGTCCAAGTGCTAATTTCACCAAACCTGCACCTCATTCCTGGGGTACATTATCAGTGCTGAAGGAGTCACTATGGATGAAGATAATGTGAATGCTGTATTGAATTGGCCAAAACCTAATACGGTGAAGGAGATGCAATGTTTTCTGGGGTTAGCTAACTTCTACCGCTGATTAATTCAAACTTCAGCTCTGTTGCCGCTCCCCTCACTTCTATGGTGAAATCTGGAAACCCCAAGCTCAAGTGGAACCCCGATGCTATCCGAGCCTTCAACCATCTAAAGTTCCGTTTCTCCTCAGCACCCATTCTCTGTCATCCAAATCCCAAGTTAACATAAATCATTGAAATTGACGCATCCATTAAAGGCATCGGAGCTGTATTATCCCAGAGACAAGTGGCATCCAACAAGCTCCATCCCTGCGCCTTCTTTTCTCGGAAGCTAAACTCAGCAGAACGTAACTATGACATAGGCAACCGGGAACTCCTAGCTATGAAGGCAGCTATGGAGGAATGGAGGCATTGGCTGGAGGGAGCTAGACACCCATTCACTGTGATAACAGATCATAAAAACCTGGAGTACGTCCGTTCGGCTAAGAGATTAAATCCCCGACAAGCTAGATGGGCTCTGGTCTTCACCCGTTTCAACTTCTCCGTTACTTACATCTCTGGACCCAAGAACATTAAAGCTGATGCTCTCTCTCGCCTCTTCGAAGATGAACCTAAATCAGATCACGAACAACCCATACTACCTGAATCCATCTTTCTGGCACCCCTTTCCTGGGATATTAATGCCGAAATCGCCCAAGTCGCAGATCAACATCCATCACCTCCATCCTGTCCAGCAGATAAGGTATTTGTTCCACAACCACTCAGAAACCACCTCATTCCAGCCTTAGTTCCGGTCATCCAGGCATTGCAGGCACTGTAGATCTCATTTCCAACCGTTACTGGTGGCCCGACATAGAGCTGACATCATCGACTTCAATTGAAATCCTTGAAATCCCTTGTCGCCCCTGGTCCCATGTCGCCATTGATTTCATCACAGATCTCCCCCGTCCCTGGGTCATGCCACTATACTCACCGTGATCGATCGCTTCTCCAAAGCATGCAGGCTCATTCCCATCCCGAAGCTCCCCACTGCCCTAGAAACAGCCAAACTCCTATGCAACCAGGTTTTCCGATATTATGGTCTCCCCGAAGATATAGTGTCTGACAGAGGTCCCCAATTTACATCAAGAGTATGGTCTGCTTTTTTCAAAAATTTGAACATTAACATTAGCCACACCTCTGGGTACCACCCCCAATCCAACGGGCAAGTCGAGCGGCTTAATCAAGAGATCGGGCGTTTCCTGCGCACATACTCCCATCAGCATCAAGAAAACTGAAGCCGCTTTTTGATGTGTGCCGAATACGCTCAGAATTCCCTTCGCAAAGCAGCCACTGTCCTTACTCTATTCCAGGTAGTTCTGGCCACCAACCCCCCCTGTTTTCCTGGTCCGGAGAACCCTCGGAACTCCCAGCCCTAGATCACTGGTTCCAACAATGTGAAGAAACCTGGAACGCCGCCCATACTCACCTGTCACATGCAGTAAGGAGATTCAAAGAGCAAGCTGATCGCCATCGCTGTCCTAGCCCCGCATACACCCCTGGACAAATACTCCCCTGCAAAAAGCTCAGCCCCAGGCACTTGGGTCCCTTCATGATTGATCGCCAAATATCACCAGTATCGTACAGACTGAATTTGCCTAACCATTACCGCATCTCTCACACTTTCCATGTCTCACTGCTCAAGCCTGCTGCTGGTCCAGCCGAGATGGATAGGGAGGTGGCAGCTGGTGATCAGTGTCCCCCACCGATCATCATCGATGGTGAGGAGGCGTACCAGATCCGTGAGATCCTGAAATCCAGACGCCGGGGGGGACAACTCCAGTACCTGATCGACTGGGAGGGGTACGGTCCTGAAGAACAATCATGGACTAATCATAAGGACATCCTTGACCCAACTCTGCTAAGTGAGTTTCATCGTCTGCATCCAGAAATGCCGGCCCCTCGCCCCCGTGGTAGACCCCGGCGTCGTGGCGCCCCTCACTTCAGGAGCCGTTCGCAGGAGGGGGGGCTCTGTCACCGACTCGGCCCCAGTCATTCCCCTCGCTGGCCAGCAGAGGTCACCATCCCCGGACTTCTAGCCATTACATCATCCACTTACACTGATAGCCTGTACACCTGAAGCGCATCCAGCTAATCACCCACGCTCACGCTTATAAGCAGCACACACACACTCAGTCTTTGCGAAGTCTTGTTCTGTCCCGTTGCTTACCTTGCCTTGTTCCTCGACCTCGTCCTGCCAGCCGCCTGCCTTGTACCTCTGCCTGATTACCGACTTTGATCCTAGCCGCCTGCCTTGAACTCTAGCCTGGACACCGACCTTGATATTCGCCGCCTGCCTCAGACCCATGCCTGAACATTCATACTGTGATTACCTGCCGTTGATCCTTCAACGTAACACTATTGTGTTTGATGCGAGTTCGCACACGCATTACATCTGTGTACTTGTCTTTATTAAACTGTGTTTAATAAATTTACTGCTAATGGATCCCTCTGTGCCAGCCCTTTTGTTACATATATATATATATATATATATATATATATATATATATATTTATATGCTTGGTACCACACATTTAGTATGATTAGCACATAAAATCTCAGAATTGAAACTAAGTCTATACCATAGGTGATAAATAATTAGTTGATTATCTTAATAATAATAAAAATATATATTTGAATAAGTAGTATTGTCTTCATTTACTAGTTTCAGGCACACTGATGTTTATTTTATTTTTATGAGACACATGCCTGAAAACTTCAATTAATTCTGAAAACAGAATGGTTTCACTAATTTGTTATTGACATTTTTAAATAAGTTTTTAAGATATCATTTTTTAAAAACTCCTGAATTTATTTGTTGTACAACCCCCACAGCTAATGCCACTGTTAGCAAAGTCTGTATATTTTTAACTATATATTTTTTCTGTTGTTTTAGTTTGAGGCTTTTTCATGCAGGTTACACAGATCACTTAATCACTAATCACAAATGTACGCTAAAACTAAAGCAAGTCTGCACTTACAACCAAAATTCCAAGTAAGTAAACATATGTAATAATATAATATAAATTAAATTAACAAATTAAAGATGAATGTAAGCACAGGTAGAACTACCTGCAAGGCATTTCTCTCTGACGCACCTCTGCCGGTGACATTTAGGCTGGCTGCAGGGTCATCAGCCGGGAGCCACCTTTCGTTGATGTTTCGCCCCTTTAATCCCAGAATATCTTCGGATGGTGGAGCAACAGTAGGAACGTCTCCTACTGCCCCCTGCAGCCAACCCTAGGATCCTTCTCTCCCCCCATGACTTGTCTTTCCTCCGAAGCCATAGCCAGAAGCTCCCTTTCTCTGCCTCCACTGCCAGCTCTTTTAGTGCTCTTGATAATTTGGTGCCTCTGACACCAATAGACTTTAGGAGCCGTTGGGTGGAGGTTCCGGTGAAGCCTCAGCAACCAATTTCCACTGGATAAGTGAATGCGCGCCACCCTACATGAACACAAGTGTCTGCAAGGTCTGCATATCTGTCTTTCTTCCTTTCAAATGCAGCGTGCAGACAATCTTCCTATGGCCCTGTTAGTTCGACCATGCTGATGGTTTTCGCGACGGTGGACCAGAGCAAAAAAGTTATAGCAATTTTCTGTGGGAACTTCAGCTGATAATCAAGATCTGCTCTTAGGTCCTAGTTGCTTCCGGGTGACAGCAGCGGCCACGTCTTTGTGGTGCTGCTAAGCGCCTCACCCCTTTTCCTCACAAACTGGAAAAGGCCCTGAGATGTTACTGGCGTGGCCCTGTTGGCTTTCAGTCTACGAGCCTCAATGACTTCTGCTAGTTTCTGCAGGACCTGGTCATGACGCCATCTGTATCGTCCTTGACTCAATGCTGCCTTGCAGCTGGCCAGGATATGTTGTAAGTTGGGATTTGAATGGCCACAGAGCAGGCAGCTTTCCTCTGCGCCATACCAGAGATGCAAATTCTTGGGGCTTGGGAGAGTGTCATATGTTGCCCTGATTAGGAAGCTCAACCTTGCTTTTGGCATTCTCCACAAATCCATCCACGACACAACCCTGTCAACAACAGCCTCGCAGGTTGTCCATCTCCCTTGTTGGGATTGGCTTATGGCCTTGATCTTATACCTCTCCTTTTCCTTCCTCATGACTTCGGAGATCACCAGTTTTTTCCTTTTTGTCTTTGAGGCTTTGGACCACATCCAAGGTAATGTTCTCCAACCCAGGCCTGCTCTACTTTGTTGCATGAACCCGACCTCTCCTTGACGTTTCAGCTGGTCAATGGCTTGGTGCACTGCATATTATGCTTTCCATCTCTTTCCAGTCTTTATTTTGGCATGGGTGTTTTGCAATATAACCTATATTTAAACTCAATTTAAATGAATGCAATAGTCTATATCAGTGGTCACCAAACTTGTTCCTGGAGTGAAGGTGTCCTATAGATTTTAGCTCCAACCCTAATCAAACACACCTGAACAAGCTAATCAAGTTCTTACTAGGTATACTTGAAACATCCAGGCAGGTGTGTTGAAGCAAGTTGGAGCTAAACCCTGTAGGGACACCGGCCCTCCAGGACCGAGATTGGTGACCCCTGGTCTATTTACAACAATGAACAGTAATTGCTACTACAATAATAACAATGAACTACTACACTGCGTATGATGCAATCGTTATGTACATTTGAAAAACAGCCAGGGACAGACTTAACTAAGGGCCTAATCACACTATGCCATCTGTACCGTGCCCAGGCCGTTTCCCTGATCGTTTGAGAAGTGTGAGTGCGATGAATCTGGCTCAAGCACGGTTCACTTGGCCGGCCCTGGCCCGGTTGGAAGAGGTGGGCCTGAGCGCAGTTCACTTGGGCTGGTAAGTTTGTAGTGTGAGTGCAAAATGCACCAAAGCCCGAAACTGAAAGTGAGACGTGATTTTAAAAGGGACTGTTTCATATGGATTTATTAATCATTTTTACTGTTTAATGAACGCAAACTGCCCTAGATTATTAAAGACGCAAACTCCTCACTGCACGACAGCTCCGCACCTTGAGCAGACCTCCTCATTCCTGCAGCACGAGGGCTTTATGATTGTTTATAAGCATCAAAAGTGGTGGATTTGTTCATCGAAATATCTGTCTGCATGTCACAGCATTCCTAAGGACTGTTTGGCTAAATGCATGTCACTGCATATCAAACGACTGAAACGATATGGTCAGAGAAATCTCCACTGAGCTGAGCAAGAGCGCTTCTCTACTGAACAGTGCAGCATCGATGACGTAAGCATGCCCAGGCCCGATTGTATGTGAGTGCGGGCCGTCGGGGGAGACAGGAAGGGGGACAATCGTGCTTTGGCCCAGTTCGAGGCAACTGTACACAGTGTGAGTACGGCCTAATAAGCAAGTATAGCAGCCGCTTAGGCTCCCTTGGGAAATAGGGGCCCCCGGCCAATGCCAAGAAGCCTATATTAATCATATCTCTTTTATACATTTTCTATCATATGTCTATAACAGTTAAGACTTTAACGTTATTACTTCTTATCAAAATCGTGAACTCATTTAAATGATGGAATGTTCCTTTCATACTGCACATTCATGAGGTGTGAGCTCCACAGTGCAAAGACACTGCCAATCTGCTAGCGACTAGAGTATAGCTGCTGAGGTGGAGGTAGGTAGAGTAAGAATTTTCAGAACATTTGGGGGAAAGTAGAAATAAGAGAAACAATAAAACGCAGCTACCTCTGCTATCCTGCTTTCTGGCCGAAAAACCTGTCAGATCAGATGATGAGCACTGTAAGCTTGTTAAGAGAGGGCCTGTTCATATAAAATAGTATTTAAAAGTGAGCAGTAAGGCCGCAGATTCACAAATAGCAAATATTCAACTCAACTCATATGAAAAATGGTGACAAGATTAGTTTGATTGATTGTGATTTAAACTTGTTTGAATCATCACCTTGGAATTATAGGGTTCTATCTGCATTCTGAATGATTTTGAGATGTTGAGCTTCAAAGTTTTTGCATTCCATATAGCAGACAGTATGTGTGTAACATTTGTTTTTAAAATATAATCCTAAAATATCAACAAATTATAAAAAAACATCCCATAATGTTAATAAGCTGTCATTTAATAATAATGTCAATAACTCAATTTTGACAAAAATGTCAGATAGAACCTTATAATTCTAAAATTCTAATATAATTTTATTAATATTAAAATCTAATCGCAAAAATGACTAATTAACTGTACATAGTTTGTAAGCTTGTTTTTTATTTGTGATTTTTTATATTTACTTTTTACATTACTTTAAATATTAAAATATCAATTTATTTACAAAAAGTACAGTTCAAAAAAGATAGAGAAAGAGAATTTTGAATTTCAATGCTAGGGCCCCATACCTGAAATTGCTTAGGGCCCCCAAATCACCAAGTCCACCCCTGAAAACAGCGACAGATCAAATTTAACTTGTGTCAGATGTAAAGATAACCTGCATCTGGTGGTGATTAAATTAATTATCTGACAAAGCTCAAATCCTATTTAACAGGCAGCCAAACTTTCCAGTTCTCACGGACATTGCAAGATTGTGAGCTGTTCTAAAGTGACTAGAGCTGTCAGAAAGCAAGATGAAGGCCAAATGTGCGACACTTAGTCCCTTTTTTCAATCCGGGGTTTCCACAGCACATAAACCACCAATTTATCCAGTACATGTTTTACGCAGCGGATGCCCTTCCAGCTGCAACCCATCTCTGGGAAACATCCATACACACTCATTCACACTCATACACTATGGACTATTTTGCCTACCCAATTCACCTGTACCGCATGTCTTTGGACTGTGGGGGAAACCGGAGTACCCAGTGAAAACCCACGCAAACGCAGGGAGAACATGCAAACTCCACACAGAAACGCCAACTGACCCAGCTGAGACTCGAATCAGCGACCTTCTTGCTGTGAGGCGACAGCACTACCTACTGCGCCACCCGTCACCCCATCAATCAAACATGTTAAAAAAAATAATAATAAATATATACTTTCTATATAAACATAAAAAGTTTGTGTCAATTCTTCATAATTTGCATTTGTATGCTTTGAGTTCAGTGTCTGTTGAACTATTTTTTTTTTTTTTATTACTAAGAGATTTGCATAAGAGTACTAGGCTGTGCAAACACTACACTCTCAGTTACCTCTAAAAACCATAATTACTAAAAATAACATGGAAAGACAATTAATCAAAACTAAACTGAAATGTGTTTTCAAAATTAAAAGCTACATGCAGCACCTTTAATGTTTTCTGTGGAATTGCCTGATTTAAAATTAACATATAGCTTCACACCAGAGGACATGGTTCTCTGTGACAAAATGTATCAAGTTCCTATGATTTTAAAATATATATGAATATAAAAAATGATTGCCATTTACTGAAATAGCCAAAATTAGGCCTGAGGTCTTTATTAAAGATTTGTATTATTTATTTTTAATTTATACAAGCTGTAATAAAACAGTTTTTCAAACAATGTTAAATACACAATGCAGCAGTTGTAATAACATTAGGTCAGTACAACACCATACAAGAACATTTTACCATAGACTGTATTTTAAACATCAACACTAATATTCATCTTTGCCATGTGTGACCATGAAAATGCAACATCAAATATATATATATATATATATATATATATATATATATATATATATATATATATATACATATATATATATATATATATATATATATATATATATATATATATATATATACATATATATATATATATATATATATATATACATATATATATATATATACATATATATATATGTATATATATACATATATATATATAAATATAATATATATAATAATATATAATATATATATATATATATTATTATATATAATATGTATATATATGTATATATATGTATATATATATATATATATATATATATATATATATGTATATATATATATATATATATATATATATATATATGTATATATATATATATATATATATATATATATATATATATATATATATATATATATATATATATATATATATATATATATATATATATGTATATATATATATATATATATATATATATATATATATATATATATATATATGTGTATATGTATATATGTACAGAAGTGACACTTGGTGAAAAAAAAAGTTTGAAAACAACCGATATAAACCATTTTAATCAAGTATTTTAACAACAAACACAAATTCAAGTTAACAAATTAAATGACACTAAAATATTAACAAAAGATGTTTACTTGAGACATACCTCCACTCACATTTCGAACAAGGGTCCTGTAAGATTGAAATGTCTGGTCGTTCCTCTAGGGGCGCTTGTCAAGTTAAAGATGAATCCTTCATGGAGCACCTTTCCGTTTCAAACCCATCTTGCCTTTTTCTGTCATAACGAAAAGATTTATCTCAACATTTCATACCTCGCACGTAAACTGGGGATGCTATTCTGGCTGACGAGTCTTCAGTCTTCTAACATATACAATGTGAATGTACCAAAACGGGACCTGCGGTGTAGCACGAATGCGTAAAAGTCAGCCACATTTAAAAGCGATGGTAAAAGTAACAGCCTCCACGTGACAACAGCTTTTCTCATTGCTGCAATGCGACCTCAAACAGAGCTTTAACCAACCAGTTTATAATATACAAACAGGATAATCATTTTCACTTAGAACCGTTCTACTTTACAAATTTCTTAGCGTCCATAGATGCTTTGTTTATTAAACTATTAATCTTAAAAATAATATGCAACGCATACATGACGGGATTGTGCTGCCCATGACCACTAGATGGGGCTGTAGGATTAATACTGCACTGCTTGATTAGAGGAGCCACGTACGTGCCTTGTGAGTTAAATAAGCATGTGTACAATGTTCCCGAAAAGATGAAATCCCGCGTGGACCAGTTAGGTTTGTTTATAACACCGTTTGATCGTTAAACTTGATACATGTCAATAGTAAGATGCATAAAAGGCTTGTGGCAGATAAAGATGTTAATATGGAGACATTTACAAAGTAAACATGATGATATATTTCCATATGAAAATATTTGCTATGAATCGCTAAATGCAGTGTGCTTGATATGATCTTCAGGTTGCATTTAACCTTTTTAATCAACTTCCGTTTATTAATTGATAGGATTGGTAGGACATTGTTGTGTAGGACATAGTAGGATAAATTGGCGTTGTCTAAAACGCTCAACATTAATGGATGCTCATCACCTTTATACTTTCTATGTAGTAGCCTACTTAAACATGTGGCTTTGCCGATTTTTGTGCAGTATACTATTCCATTACAAATAGCTCAGGTATTCACCTTGGGTTCAGGAATGCTGAGATTTAGCAATTAGCAAGTCATAAAACATTTCAACTAAAGCAGAGAAAATAATACCAGTATAGAAATCCTCCATCAAAAACTACAGCTAAAGAGTAATGCTGAAGCATTTTTTAAGCATTTTAGTGTAGAACTGTTCTACATACACACACACATGATATATATATAATATATAGTATAATGAAGTGTGGTGATATACTGGGAATTGCACAGACAGTTTTGTAAGAGAACTCCCCAGCAAATGTAAATGAATTTAAATTTAGCAAAACAATGACATTTGGTCATCTACTCTTTACTTCAATTTAAGGTACTTTCAACCACTTTTTTTTTTTTATCAAAAGAAAATATTTTGAGTGTCGATCAACAATGCAGCAAGTGTAGTCCATAGAATTAAATTTAGGATTATAGAACCGCAAAATTATAGAAGCTGTTACAAATGAATCAATCACAAACATGTTACCAAGATTTAATGTACATTTATTCTTAACACGTGGAACATATAGTATAAAGATTTCATACGGAATAAATGATATTCATTAAGCCAAAAAGGGGAAAAAAAAGGAATTTACAACAAGTGTTTAGCTACATCATCTGAAATACAAATATGAATCCATAGCACTGGAATCGACTAAGGAAACTGCTGGAAAAGAAGGGAGACCAAACTCGTTTATTGAATCTTTGTTCTGGTGAATGATGATGAAATCAGCTAGAGTAATGGACTTGTCTGCTTTGATATAAACCCTCTACGTACTTAACGAAAGGAACTGAAATGTTGTGTGTATGGGATTGCAAGGGCAAAAGATTGCACTACAACCGGAGATGTAAGGAGAGTAAGGTGGTAAATAAACACATGGCAATGCGCAATGAGAGATCTGTTGAGTGAAACCTTTAATTCGTCAAAGATTAAAAACGGTGAAGAGCGCCATAAGATGAGAGAAAGAAAAAGAGCAAAGTGTAATTTACAACATCATTATATACACTGCAGCCAGGACTGCATCTAGAGCTCAAGACCAGTCCTAAGAGGTGATTTCTTTAAGGGTCAAGTCATACAATCGAGGGACAAAGAGGTCGGGGTGTTGTAGGTTCACGTTACTTTGGGGGGAAAGCCATTTTTTCCACATGAACTAAAATCATTTTTAAAAACTACAGTTTTTTTGCTGCCAAGCCAGCATTATCTCAGTGTGAAACAGTATTGTTACAGTATGTTTACAGTTTTAAGGTGTACAGTACAGAAAAAAGTCCTACAATCTACTGCACAGGCCTCCCATTTACATGTCTGTTCACAGCCAACGACCTGGTTCCTTTAGGGCTAAGTATATATAATCCAAGTTACAGCAATGTATACCACACACCAGAGTCTGAGTCCATTTAGACTCCAAGAACCAGATTATGGTCATCTCCAAGCCCATCCACACCCAGAAGGTGAATGAGCAAGATTTTTCCCCAAACTCACTGTAAACTTGACAGCAACTTTGGTTACAGTTTGGTTTCCGTGTGTGTGTGTGTGTCTTTTTTGTAATTTTAATTTTCCTTATAAAAAAACGTTCAAAGGGCAGCGCACTCTTGTAGGCGAGGATCGTGATCAGCATATCCATGTTAGTTAAACTATCCATAGGTGTTAAAATCCATCGCAACATAATGGTATATCCTTCCTTGAGAGCGAAGCAAGGGTAGACAGGATAGACAGTGGAATCTGAGGTGATTTTGCATAAATAAAAAAATGAACATAGTTTTGCTATTAAATTTTCTCCACTAACGCAGACACACACACATTAAAAAAAATAGTGGGGAAAAACATGATCACCCCCACGGCTGTCATGACTGGCCAATCAGAAAAAGTACGTCACAGATTACATGGGACACCAAAGAGTTCATGAGTGGGGACACAGATATGTCCAGTAGCCGTGACTCGTACAGCGTGAACTCTGAGTGGTTCTCTTCCACTTTGGCAAGGGCGTGCAGGGCACGTGCCGCCCGCCGCATCATGTCCACACTAGTGGGCTCAAAGGGTGAACCTTGTAAGTGCAGTAACGAGCCCTGACTCTGTTGGAATTGGGTGGCTGCAAGACTGTCCTCCAAAAAGCCAAGAAGGTTTCCAACACTTCCTTTCTGCACAGCAATAGCCCGGGCAGCAACTGTATCACCTTGCGCCAGATTAGCTAGCAGTACCACTGCCATCTCCCGGCAGACAGTTACTTTACGGTCGCCAACCATGCGAACAAGGGAACCATAAAGCTTCTCCAAACGGCTGAAAGGTGGCGTAGCCAGAATGAGGTCTACATTGTTATCCTGGATGCTAAGCTTACTGAGGGTTTCGAGGACTAGCCTCTGGGGAGACAGAGTCCCATTGAGCCCCAGCGTCGGGAATGGATCAATGGCTTCTGCCGATGGGCACACAGCCCAGTGGAGCAGGCCGTCCAGCAGTGGTAAGCAAATACTTTCAGGGTAGATGGACAGGTCCAGCTGGCCTGAGATGTTTGCTAACGTGACCAAGCAGTTTTCCCGCAGAACCTCAAGACAGTCCCACCACCACTCATCTCGCTCACAGCTGACACCTTCATCTTCCTCCTCTTCTTTCTCATAGGTAACAGGGGCCTGCTTGCGTTCAGGATGCCAGTGGTGCAACAGCACAAGTCGTCCAAGTAACAGCAAAAGTCCTGGATGCTTCGACATCTCCAGATCATTGCCAGGAATGAAGGAAAGGCTGCGAACAATGTTGGAAACACAGATGCAGCGACGAGCTAGTGCATCCTGCCAATCCGAGAGTGTACAGAGTGGGGTTTCATCCTTGCTGTGTGGTTCATCCTCCAAGATCTTGATATTGCGACTCTGTTGTGCAAGATCAATGCCAAAGAGAAATGTATTCTTCTCCTTGTCACTGTCTTGGTTGCCTCTGACTGCTTCTTCAGTCGCAGAGCCTCTCCGAGCCGACAGGACATCATCAATGGTGGCCGTTATACTTGTTGACGTGCTTGATGTTGTAGTGCTTTTACCTTCCAACGATGGTTGATCTTTGGATGCCAGAACTTGTACTTGCTGTGGCCCTTCATTTGTCTGAACCTTTTCAGCTTCACCCGTAACAGTCTCCAATATTTGAGATACCTTTTTACGTGGCTCAACATTCACTGGCACTCGTTTCCGATGCTTCAAGAGTTCCATCTTGCTCTCAAAGTGTGTTTGTATGTGCTCTGTGGTGTCACCACCACCCACACTCCAATGAATAAGACCACTATCAAAAGCTTGTCGCCTACCCAATTTACTAGTATGCCCAATGACAAACGGGTCTTTTTTCCTCATAATCTTGATGGGAAGCTTGTCAAATTTACTAGCCTGCTTTGGCCTTTCCTGGGAGGCACTTGTGTCCTGCAATGGGGTAGATGATCTGAGATGATCTTTGCATGAATTATCCTCACCTTCCCTATCTTCTAATTCATTCTTATCATTGGATTTTGGAGATTCCATAGACTCCTCTTTCTCCTGCTTAATCTGGACCTGTGATGTTTGCACAGTGTTGTTTTCTAGATCTTCTTCATCATCTTCATCATCCTCTTCCATCTGTTCTGCCTCTGGCCCTTCCTCATCAGACATCTCAGGGTCAATAGCTTCTGGGTCAATTAGGGTACGCTGCCCAGGGTCTCCAACCTCATATTCTTTTAATATTCCAAAGATCTCAATGAGGCACCTTCGGAAATACTCAACAACAAGCTCAAGGAAGCCAGGAAGCTGCAATTGGAACAGAGAAGCAGTAAAGAGAAGTTATAATACTGTACCAACCTCAAGCATTTCAAGTCATACTGCATGTGCTATTTACTCACCTGGTTCAGGTTAAAGTTAGAAATGCTATTGTCATCATAGAGAAGAATATTAATGGTATCCAAAGCCCATGTGCTCTCGGCTAACAAGCCTGACTTGAGGGACATCATGACTCTCCAGGCTTCTGGTGTTCCTGAAACAGAACAAAATCCATTAAATCCATCCATTTTAATCCAGACCACTACCTAAATCAATAAAGACAAAAGTACTCATGGGGGGAAAAAGTCATGAGCCTCTTACCAATATCTTTCATGGTAAGCCGACGACGTGGTTTCAGAATGGGCTGTGAGGCCTCTATTGAACCTGGCGGGAATGCAATGTCTCTTCGAATCATAGGGGGCTGCACTGGTGGCTGAGCAATGTGTGATGCAGGGACTGGGGGTCCAGCCTTCTGAATTTTCATCCCTGGGTGCATGTATGGAGACTTGTTGGGTGAGGTCCTGTTCTCCATTGGTCTTGGCATGGGTGCAGGGCTGGATACTTGTGGAATGTGGTTCTGAGAGGATTGATAGTTGGGCTGAAGAGGTCTGGACATAGGTGGCCCTGAGGCTACAGGCCCATATGGGGGCTGCCGCTGGTTAACATGGCCAGGCCAAGGACCCTCTTGGTTCATGCGCTGATCTGAAGGCATCATGTCTTCAGAACGATTCATGCCATGGTAAACTTGGCTTTGAGAAGGGACACCAGGTGGCCCTTGGCGGTTATGATAGTTTGGGTAGTTCATCTCATTACGCCCTGGCCACATGGGTCCTTGGGGTCCATCAGGAACCGAAGGCATAGTGCCACTCATGGAGCTACCCATCATCTGCGGTGGCATGGAAGGCTGAGAGTTTGGACCACCAACATTAGGTCCTCTATCTCGTCCAAAGCCAAAAGGAAATTGGCTCTGTGGGCCTGGTGGGCGTCTTTCTGAGCCTGGATAGGTGTTATACTGGTTATACATATCTGATTGGGACTGAGGTGCACCTGGGGCCTGGGGACCCTGCTGCTGACCACTGAAAGGGTACATGTCCCCTTCATGACGTTTTGCAGGAGGACCGTAAACACCATCAACCGGTCTCTTCTGTGTGTAATTCTGTATATGTGAAAGTTTAGATTTTAGTAAAGACACCTGTTTACAGTACAAAAAAGTTAAAAAAAATGTGTTGCACTGACCGGTTGTTGTTGTGGATACATTCCTGACTGCTGATTTGGGTATGGTCCACTAGGGGGTGCTCCTTGGCCAGCATATTGATTACTGTAAGAATCATGCCTAAAAGTTTTGAAAGGCACAAAAAAAACTGTTGTGTAATTGTGAATAGCAAACAACAGAAATTAGCATTTGTGAAGATGCACACTATTGCAGCACATTAACATTATAAACAAGTCTTTTAATTAAGCTTTCTATACAACATCTGTTTATTTTAATTAAGTGCTAACCTCTGCTGCTGTGGAGGCCGGTTAGGTGAGTACATCCCTGCATCTGCACCGGAAGGCATCATGTTGGGTTGTGGACCCATATTTCCATCTGGGCCCATACTTGAATCTGGTCTGTAAATTAAGAAATTGAGTATGTGAAAAAAATGGGAGTTGAAGATATTCCTTAGATAAAAAAAATAATAAAAAACATGGTGAAAAAGCTATAACCTTCATCAGATTTCTGAAGAAAAAAAACTCACTATACTGCCAGCTGAACTCAATTTAAAAGGTAAATGATTGGAATAAATGCTCTCACCTTCTGTCGTATCCTGGACCATATGGATACTGTTGTCTTTGACCCATCTGCATATTCCCCATTGGACCTTGGGATGCTCGATTATATTGTTCACCCATGCCACTATTTGGGCCTTGACCTGGGTTCATAAACTGCTCACCCGCTGAAAATAAAAGCAGAGTTCACTGAATGTCCTCTTTTAAATACTAAAATATGTACAATTTATTATTCGTATCCTGAAAAGATATTTACTAGATGATAAAATGTGCAGTTATAAATTTAAGTGGTAAATAATTTTTAAAATAAAGTTTAATATTTTTGTTTTTGTTAGACTATTCAATTATTTTTTCCATAAAAATCCACATAACACTACTTTAACACTACTTTAAGAAATCATGATAATGGCAAAGGATAACTCCCTATATGTACGAAGACCTCAAACATATAATTCACAAAAGAGATGCTTAAAATTACACTGTAAGAATTTGACCAAAATAGATACCTTTTCTCATACCACCGAAGGGGTCCTTATTTGGCTCAAAAGGTCCCATACGGCCCATCATGTCTGGTCCACCCATACCAGGTTGATATCCTGAATTTGGGGTCACAGAGTTACGTCTTGAAAAGGCTGGATCCCCACCATCAGCGAACGGGTCTTGCAGATTCACACTACTCCTGCGCGAGAACGATAAGGAAGGTGAGGTTACTTGTGAGACTATGAACCTTGAAATTCATTCTGAAGGTCTTGTCCAAATACAGAAAGGGAGAACACTGTCACACACACCTAGCACCAGGCATGGGTGGCATCTGACTGTGAGGTGTTGAGGCAGGTGTAGGGGGCTTCAGGTCTCCACCTTCAGCCATAGAACTGCTGGTTGACTGAGGCGTCTGAGGACCCTGTAACGATCCTGATCCAGCTGGAGAGAAAAAAAAAAGCATATTGACAGTCAGCTAAAGTGAATGTAGCCATTTTTACTTTATGCTTTAACAAGAACCACAAGCCAGAAAACCAAATATCCCCAATCCACATGGCTATAATTTAAACATCAATTATATGTTCTGACTCGCTGCGACTGTCACTTCAGCAGCACTTTCACTGTCAGTGTGGACAGACAGCATTGCCAACAAACAGTGACACACTTTCGAGGAAATCGCTGAGCTTGGCTCATTTGGCAACCTTCCCCAGCCCGAAATCATGCTGCTTTTCATGCCGCTTAATCTCATTTGAGGACTTTCCCCCACCGGTGACACAGGAAGTGGTGCTCTGCTAGCTAAGTGCTCAGAAAGTAGCATCCTTAGATTTGAGGCTCCATAACCCAGCATGACAGAGTCTCCCTAATACTACCACACAACTAGCAGCTAACAACACACTTACCAGACAGCTGAGTGCTTAGTCATGTTTTGAAGAAGGCTAAATGCTTTAAAAGTGTTCAGCTCGACTCCTTGAGTACTCAAGTCAAATCATGAAATAACATCTAACAAATATATTGCTGGACTTTTTTTGACTGGACTCATCCCTGACTGCTTTTGCTCATCCCTACCAAGATGATCAGCATGTTTAAGTAAACATGATGCAATAGTGGGTGTGTGTAAATGTCAGAACCAAGGGAATGATGAGGAGAGTGACGCACAAATGTGTGTGTGGATGAACGGCATGTTTGCATGCCACATGTTGTGGCTCATCTTGCGGCCAGCTAGAGGACGATTACTACTGGCACGCCTGTCGAATGACTCATGCTTCCATTCATTAACTCGTACACAGACTAGGGTCACCGGCAGGTCAGACGTATCCGTATCTAGCACTTCACACATGCTCTTTAACACACACACTCGGCACAATACCTCAGCCTCCCTCCTCTGGGCAAGGATATCCCTTGAACGCAGATAAAGAGAAGGGGGAGGGTGGGAAAAAGGGAGAAAAAAAAACGATGAGGAAGAAAAGCCCAGCTTGACTTTACATATCACCACCCCCTTGGATTTTTTTTTTCTCCCATTCATCTTTTTTTGGCTTAGTTCAGCCCTCCAGGGGTTTGCCTCTGAATCCTAAGGCCAGGAAGAAACAGTCTAGAGCAGGGAAAAAAACACAGTCAGCCTGGAGCACCTGACCCGGTGCCAAGCAGACATGCTCTACATCACAGGGGATCCCCCTTTAACTTGCCCCATTTCTCTTGTAATCTCAGTCACTGTCAACTGAATTTACTCTCTGGCGCTCAGTCTTTTACATGAGGGCTGTTTTTGGATTAAAAAAAAACAAAAAACAAATGGAGCACAACCGAACACAATGACCTCCTCAAGTGTATTTAACACCCAGGCTTTTTGCCAGTTTGTACAATAAGCTGGATAATCTGCCATTGTTGCAGACAAATGCAGTGTTTGCTACAGTAAAGACACTCTGGATGCATATCCAGTACACAGGTTCATCTGGCTGGTTCATCATTTTAAAACAGATATTTATGTGGCTGGGTAATAACCACTGAGATATTTTTAGCTGAAACACCATAATAAAAACAGAACAATCCACTGAGAATTACAGAGACATTTAAAGGACTCATCTCATTATTTACTTTAGTCAAGATGATGAAAATGACTATTTGCAGCCATTTAAAACAACTCTCTTACAACTGATTAAAATTATCAATATTCCAGACCAAAGTAATTTCAGAAGGCCAAAGACCAAAAACAGAGGCCTGCATATATTTTGCACACACAACTTAAATAGGCTACAGCAAAAGTAACAGTCTAAAGTCACAACAGTTATTGTAAAAGCTGCAATAATTTATGCTGAGCAGTTTGAAAGGGTTTTAAAAATGCAAACCTTATAAAACACTTATTTTACTAAACACAACCAGACACTAGTAGAAATCAACAATGGCCAAAAAAGCAAAACAAATGACATAGCACAACCTTGTTGGTATTGGCAGTCAAATTTGTCAACACAACAGCTTAGAAGGGAATAAGTAAGCCATATCACCACAATTGAGGGCACAGAGTTGTACTGTACCTGGCAGTATTGTAAATCACTATAAACGACACGAGAAATGAACATCAAACGTTGGCGTACAAACATTACCGGCTGTACTAAACCACATCAAAGCAGAATTCCATTAAAACAAGACATGAACACTATAAAGATTGGCGTTTACAATCACATTAATCTAGACATTTATAGGTGCATTATCAGGCCATCGGGAAAGGTTTTATGCCTAAGCAGTTATCATCTTTCAAGTCTGATTAAGTCTGGATAGACCTGCATCTGCGAAAAAAACACAACTATTACTTCACATTCATCTCTACTTCCCTGCATTCTGCATACCCCTGTTTATCGAACTTTATAAGAAAAAAATAATAAATCAAAGTGCCAAATCTATTTAAAATATAATTGATGTTTAATCTACAACTCTGGGAAGAGGATTTTTAAGATAATGCCATTGGATTCACACTAGCATCAAGGCATTGAGATCAAACATGTGAAATTGTCTGAACTGACCTGGTGACGGAGGCTGGACCTTGGCCTGGTTCTTTTTAGGGTCATTATTGAAAAAGTCAGGTGGCGGGTCTTCTCCTCGCTCGATCTTGCACTCAAAGGCATAGAGACACTGGATGTACTGTTTCTTCAGAGAGCTGGCCGCACTACTGGATGTGCCCACATTCAGATTTGTGGCTAATTCCCTCCACTTCTTGTTCTTGTTCACCTGAAAACAGCACACAGATAGAATTTAATGACTGAGGTAGGCCGAGAAGACCTTTAGTGAACTCATATACTGTACGTATCGACCAGAAGCTAAAATAAGCACTGGTTTTGTGATGAAAGGAAATATGTATTAAAAAGACCTTAAAAACTCTTGCAGTTCTTGGTCTTATTCACGCATTAAAGAGGGTTTGTAGAATTCAGAAACCCACATTATTAGTAACACTAGTTGCTAGGGGTGAGAACCTACAGTGGGTAAAGTCTATATCGGATATGTGGCCGGCTGAAAGTGCAATATGCACATTATGGTTTATTTATTATTATTTATTTATTGCCACATCAGCAGCTTATGGCAAAATGGATATTTGAATATAAAATGGATATACACAAAATAATACAAGATAAAAACAAATTCGTACTACAATAAAAAGTTATTTAGACAAACATATAGGATAGAAATGAATAAAATTCACACAAAAACATATTTAAAGTTAAATATGATTTTTCTGTTAAATTTTTGATAATTTAAGATTCTTCCTGGTGGTACCCTACGAAAAATGCCCATTAAAGTACTCTACATCAATTATAGTTGCTTTTTTTTAATGACACTGTATAACAATAATTATTATTTTTAAAGTACTGTGACTGTTGGGTTTAGGGTTGGGGTGGGGGTAGGTGTTAAAAAATAACATTTATTGGGTACTTGAATAGGCAGCATAAATAATACTCGCTATAACTACTGTTTTTACATTACTTTTATGGTTGGGTTTAGGGTTGGGGGTTAGGTGTTAATAAAATACAATAAATGGGAAATTAATTAAATAATTCTCGTTAACTTCTGGCCACAAGCGTATGCAACCTAGCAGCAACCCCTACACTGGTCTCACGGTTCGGTTATGATGTCATCGATTCGATTCAATTCGTTATCTCGGTGCTTCACGGAGCATTGATGATGCTTTCCATACACAATTATGTTTTTTTCTTCACAACACAAGAATTCTTGATTTAAAAATTTGTAAATATTTATATAGTAAATTATTTGTAATATATGAACTGTACCTTTAATTTTACCTGCTCAAAAAAAATTGAAATGTTTCAAAACAAACACAAATCACAGAAGACAACAAGCATTTATAGCAAAAAAACTAACTGAATTTTTATTCTGCTTGCTTTTTAAGAGCTGTCAAGCGTGTTCTTACATCCCTATAATTGGTTATTGTGTTCACACGCTCAACAGAATGAGCTGCGATTGGCTCTTAAACTGTCAGCGATGTTCACCGATGACGCTGACACTGAAAAATGCGTAGTAACAGTCTATATGCGCATAATAAAGTGCACATTGCACTATCACAGCTGATGCATGATACACGCCGTGAAAAAAAAACTTGCTTTACAGACACACTCATGTCAGGATCCACAAGTATCTCTTTAATAGAAATAAACTTGACAGCAGTTCTAAGGTGCAAGTGTGTGTGAGAAAGGGAAGCAGACAGAGTTTCATTCTCCCTAACGTAAAATAGTGTCTACTGGTTCTGCTGTACTTCAGTGTCAATATAAGACTGTCCAGCAAACTCGCAAGTAGTGAATTGTGCAGTTATCTGCTATTTAAGTAGTTGGAGCATTTTAATTACTCGCACTCGCCTTGTTCAATCATTGAGGCACATCTCCATCTAAGAAACAAATCATTTTGACAGCCCTACTAGTGGCCATCAAGTGAAGTACAACCAGTGGAAAAAAAAAATATATATATATATATATATATATATATATATATATATATATATATATATATATATTTTTTTTTTTTTTCATTTAAATTGTGATCTCACCTTTCAAATGTGCCATTCAAAATGCATCAAATGTCAAATTATTATTTCTCTATTCTTATTTAGGGTATTTGAAATCTTGCACTAGCTTGTTTTATTAAATCTTTCTATTAGATGTCTTGCTTAATTACAGAATACTGTCTTGTTTAACTTAATGACATTTGTTTTATACTAATGTGAAAAACAGCTAAACTGACACAAAACAGTCAAGGTAGATGAAGTTTTTCCCTCCAAGAACTATCAATCAGTCAAAGAAAAACAAAAAAACAAAACCTAACTAAACCAAAAACTGGAATGAAAGCAACAATTATTCAGCTGAAACGCATTACAAAATTGAGAATCAAATATAAATAGTTTGTGCCAATTCCCTGATACACTGACAGCAAAGTTCTTTAGTATATCAGTGAAGTATTTCATACTTCTAATACTGAACATATAGGTAAACACTAAAAATAAGTCTAGGCTTCAATAAACAACCTTGAAAGTCAGAAAAACTTTACAAACTTGTTTACCCTGGCAATAATAAATGATTAATATATAGTCTTAAATTAAAAGCTTTGCTAACAGCATTTGAGCTAGTAATAATTTCAGCTAATAATATCTCCAAACGAAACATTCTCAAATCAGGAAGAGCTCATATCCACACCTGAGTGAGGCCGCCAATCTCTTTGACGGACACATAGAGGCGGAAGAGGTCAAGGGGTTTGCGTCCCACCGCAGGGAGATTGCTCATGCCCATGGCTTTCTCCTCAGCGAACGCTAGGTAACGATCCACCCACAATTTCCTTTCTGGTTCTGGACCCAGCTCATACAGACGAGTTATCTTCTCATTAGTGGTGGTGGAGGAACTTGACTTCTACAAGAACAAAAGACGAAAACAGCCGAAACGGTTGCAAATATTAGATTCCTGCTGTTTGGTATAGGCAAAAACACACAATTTCCATAAACAGGAAGCAGTGGGGGTATATCAATGTGGTGTATATGTGCAATGTGCAATTCACTGGAAAAGCATTTTCATTAATGATGTATAAAGCCAGGACTGCAGGGAGCAATTTCAAAACCCCTGAATGTGCGTTACTCCCCCTGTACATTCACTGGCTTTCACAACTCTCCATACAGATGATCAGTCAAGCGCTGTTCACAGAGCTCAGGGCAGCTTAAGAGAGGCATGCGGCCTACAACAACACAGCCCAGACCCATTTAAATATTAATAGCTCTTCACCTTTTTCGATTCAGTCTTAGGAGTTCCATCCACTTTGTTATTCAACTTTTGAGATTGGTTGAGCTTGTCCATGCCAAACTCTGGACTGGGAGCCATGCCTGTGAATGAAACGGAAACACTCTGTCAGTGTAAGCTTCTTTAATTAAGATGCAAAAACTAGATAAGGCCTCTGCAATGTAATGCTATTTTAAGGCTTCCTATTTTTTGTAAGTGTCCTACAAAATGTTTACATCTACTGAAGGTCTAAATCACTTTGGTCAGAGTTTGCAATTTCCGCTCTGAAGACTTGTATATAAAGGGTTTTGAACAGTAATGATGCCACTGGTTTACCACATAAATCCAGTCCTCACCCTTTGGAATGTAAAGTGGATTTGATTTTTGCAGAGCAAAAAAAAAAAAAAAGCATCTTCTCAACATTTCAATTACATGAACCAAACAGAAACTAGCATTTCAGGGTCAAAAACCATTTTCCACTGTGTAGTAAGGGTGTCACGATTTCGATTTTTAATCGAAATGATCGAAATTTATGCTCAACTTCGATTATCGAATCCAAAAATAGAATCGTCGATGCTGCCACGCCCCATGTCACGTTAGCTTGGCTTGCCAAGCGGGAAAAAAACATGCTTGTTGAAGTGCTTGTTAACCTGCAGACACAGGAGACCCGTCGACAGAGCTTAAATCCTCTCCGCTTTCAATGAAGTCGCCGGTGTGGAAGTATTTTGGATTTCCAGTTAGTTATGTTGACAACGTTCGTGTTGTCGACAAAAAAAACACAGTTTGCAAGCTCTGCTATGTACGTATTACGGTTGGGATGATAGACGATGGGCGCATCGCGATCCTCCGCCCCGCACCTGTTGCAAATCCACTCGCGAAAAATACACACTCAGGCCCTGTTTACACTAATGTCTTTGTTTTTAAAAGGCATTTTAGAACGACAACGATCCATATCCACACTGGCGTGTAGCATTTCTGAGCAGTCCCCTCCTTCCTCACTACCGCGAAAACGCACATCACGTGACCACACACACACTCATTCACACACAGACGCACACACATTGTCAAGCGCTCGAGAATGCGGGTCAAGGCAGTCAGCGAGTCAGTAGACTGCTTCCCTCTTTTACTTTCACACAAGTACTCAGTCATTTTAGCGAACACCTTAGATACTGTTGGCTGGTTTCTACTAGTTGTGCACCTTTTTTACCGACGCCATTATAACGACACAGATCACTGCCTATTCACGAGTCGCGCAGAAAAAAGTGATTGACAGGTGGTTATTATGTGTGTAACTTACCTTTATTCATTTACTGTATGATTTGTTTATGGGTAAAACAAAGACCATGCAGGTCAGGTAGTTTAAACGGTAGGCTACAAATAATTAAATCGTTATTAATTAATTAATTATTCATAATCGAAAATCGAATCGTGATTTTAGAATCGAAAATGTAATCGAATCGAGGATTTGGAGGATCGTGACACCCTTACTGTGTAGTATGACTTGGCTCGCCTTACATTGGCTTACTTTGCTTTTCACTCTGCACTTGGGTAGGGTCTCAAATTGGGTGAGAATGAGCACACATTTTTACTTCTACAAAGTGTGTATCCAGTACACCATACCCAGATGCATAACTCCCTAAACTCACTAGATTACAAGTCACAACAACACGTAAAGTTCTATGATTGGTCAGCTTGGTAGCATGTCACACATTTACACACATTTCCAGGATGTTCTTATGTAGCTAAGGCAGAAATGTGTTTTTAAAAAAATAAAAAAATAAAAACCTTGGAACAAACACCACTTTTATCGTTGTGATATTGTTTTGGATTGATCCATTCTCTTGCTGGATTTGCTCCTCAGCCATCAATGAGATCACAATATTGCCATCTTAGGGTGCTTTCACACCTAGACTTGTGTTTCAGAACCTGGCCCTTTCCCTCGTTACTGTGGTTTGTTTGGCATATGTGAAACCAGCAATCGCGCTTGCATCTGTGCAAAAACAAATGGCCCAAGATCGCCTAAATAAGTTGGTTTCGACTCGATTGAATAAACAAACAAGGTTATACCCTAGTGTATTATGGATTTGTACTAGGCATATACTGCTATATGAAGAGAGAAAAATGATTAGGGCGGGATGTCTTTATTTCTACCGGTAATTGTGTGTTTCATTTCGAGACTGAAAAAAAAAACAAAAACGTTGAACTCCGAACAATGTGACAAGAGTTTACTCGCACCTGACTTGTTTTTTGTTATTTTGGTCCATTTAGAAACTTTGCCATGTGAAAGCGAACTGCACCAAGAACAGCGCAACATTGTAGCAGTTTAAGTCCCTGTTTCGGAACAAAACCGGTGTGAAAGCACCATTAAATTGAGTACAAAAGCAGTTCAAAATGTTTCTATAGTTACTGTTGCTGACTAATTGATTAAACTATAAAAGTTTATGTAAAACACTTTCAATTAGCATTATGTAAGAAACGCTTTGCCAATTAGTGATTTGCAGGGTTTACATTTCCCATTTTAGTATAGGTACAGAGTCGGTACTAAAATGTAGCAGGTACTAGATAATAGACAGATGAAAACAACACAACCATGAGCTGCACCGAACCATACCATGCAGTGGAAAGTAGATATTACTGGTAAGAATCCAATAAAAACCATTGCTTTGCATTATACATTTTTGTTACAAATCCACATAGATCTGTGCTGGAAATAAGACAACAACTACAGACGGCTCATTTCAAGCAGATCAAAGAAGGTTCTCATCTGGGAGACAATAATCCCATTAATCATGCACTTTGAAAGTCTGCAGACCATTTACATTCACAAACAGCTACATAACACACTACAACAAAGGTAATATCTGAGAAAGCATAATGGGGCACTTAAATCATAGATTCTTAGACCATGGATAAATCAGAGTTTTTGCCAAAAACATCCAGATAGCCTATTACATAGCAAACTCCCCCAATATACAGGACAAATTCAGAAAGTGCTCACCTGCAGAGTTATTGGACATGTTGCCAGGCATAGGATACTGTCCTGCTTGATTCATCATACCCTGCATGCTGTTCATGGGTGGAGCGTATGGAGACCCAGCTCCCATCATTCCCTGGTTCATGTTGGGATACCCAGGTGGTCTAGGAAAGAAAACATTCAAAAGATTTGACAGAACTGAAAAATCTTAAATGGTACGAATGACTCAGTACTGATCTTCCATTGTCTCTTTCAACACGCTGCCTTGACTGTTATGATCTCATTTTCAGCTCTCACAGTATGACCAGACTAACTCCAGCTGTGCTCCCTGGGACTGTAAAATCTCAGCTGCAAGTCTGACTCTATTTGCAGTCCTTCCAGGATTTCATGATTCAGAGACTGTAGAATTTGAATGCAAAGTAGAACAACGCCTGTATTTTAGCTGTTTCTCTTTGCTTGTTTGGGTTTTTTGCAGAGAAAATAACATTAAACTCACTGAAGGAATAGAATTAGCTAGTCAAAATAAATAATTATAACTAAAACATACATGTATTCAGAAGCCTGCTGCAGATTTTCATTATAAAGTGAGAAAGAATGAGAACCCTACAGAGAGCTAGGACTTCAACAAAGCATTTAATGTAACAACGTTTCACTATGAAGCAGACACATTTGAGTGACAGAATTATAAATGAATACTGATTCCTCTGAATCAATAATTCACTGCCCTGTACTGAAGATCTGTCCTATTTGTAAAATCAACCAATTTACGGAATGCAAAGGGTGTTGGCTAATTAAAGTGGCCATGTTTTTTGGTCCCAGTGGTTCAATTTACTACCTGATGATACAACTAACCCTCTAAAATGAGTTTTATTTAAAACTTCTTTCATCCAAATCTGTTCTTCAACTAGGAACTAGAAACAGAATTTGGCTCAACTTCTCAATCCGAGTTAATTTTTTGAAAGCAGTATGTGGTGCAGTGTACCTGTGTATGGAGTTGGATGGGCCATGGTGCATGCCCGCAGCAGCAGGATCCTGAGGCTTTCTATTCATTCCAGGTGGAGGACACATTCCAGATGCCACCTGAGGAGGCATGCCACCCATGTTGGGGCCCATGCCAGGGCCGTACGGCCTCGTACCCATCTGTCCCGGTCCCATGCGCCCTGGAGGCATCCCTCCATAAGGCCCTCCTCCACCCTGCCCTGCCATAGGATTCATGGAGCCCCCCATGCCAGGACCGCCGGGATAGTTAGCATTAGGCATGCCTCCATAACCTGGTGGTCTCGGGTAACCTGTTCAACAAATTAACACGTTTAACAATGTACACTAGGCTTAAGTAATGAGAGAAAAAGCTATTTATTTCGGCCTAACCCAAGCTTCTCACCTTGTGGTCCATACTGGCCACTCTGCGGCCCATAGTTGCCCATGGAGTTGTTCTGTGGGTAGGAACCCATCCCAGCATGCATTTGGCTTCCAGATGTTTGCCGAGGGGATAAAGTTGACCCAGATTGAGGAGAGCCGTAAGGCATCTGAGGGTTCCTCATATATACTGTTGAGAGTGGACACAGATTGACTATAGTAAACTACCCTTGAGGTTATTTTCATGCAAGTAGTTGTGGTGTGGATCCAGGTGCTCTTGATGATGTTTTGTATTTATTTATTTTTTGACTGCTGTAAAAGAAGCCTTTTATACCATGAAAATGTGTCAAAGTTAAATAGGCCGTCTGCGGTACAGTTTCTGTAAACAGAAATTTCACAACCCAAAACCAATATGATTAAATTCTATTTTAGAATTTAATATGATTAAATTATTTGTTTCTATTTGCTTATACTTGTCTTTTGTATTCCTATTTAAGTAAAGAACTTTGAGTTGCCACTGTGTATGAAATGTGCTATATAAATAAACTTGCCTTGCCTAAATTAGCTAAAACAGCTGAGCATCTCTACAGAAAATCCCCTTCCATTGTTTAGCCGGCATGGCATGTTTTATTCCAGGGAAAATCTGGAAGTGTGCAAAAAAGCTAAAAGACTAAAGTGAAGAGCTGGAAAAAAAACTAAGTGATATTTTTAGATATTTAAAGGGTCACGAAACACCAAACCACATTTTTTGAGCTGTTGACAGTCATATATGTATCCCACGCTGCTAAAAACACTATTAGGACACATGTATTACACTAAAAAGTGAAAATTGATTGCTTTTGTGTTATTTCGAGCAAATCAGAGTACATCAGGTTTGAAACAAATTTTTGAGGCTGCGTCACGGCCATGAGATCTTAGCGTGTATTCCAGCGTGTAGACAGGACCTCTGTACCTGGGAGTACCTGATGACATCTCTGAGTGTGCTGCATTCATTCATGAGTCAGACTTGGTTCAAACCAATCAGAACACTCTATTGTGTATGTGGTGCAACTTCATGAATATGCATGATAGCTTCGAAGACCGTTTTTACCTGTTAACAGTATTCAGACGGCAGAGAGACGCCACATTGTGTTGCCAAAACAAGAGGGAGAACATGAATAGTTTGGAGATACGGGTCGTCAGTGTTGCTTTTATAATTTGCTGCAGTGAAGGTTTTGTTTTCAAGCTGGACTCATGTGTGGATTACAGTGCACGCGACGCACAACTCTCCCCTGAATTCTCCCCTGCGTCTGTGTGTTT
This sequence comes from Danio rerio, assembly GCF_052040795.2. Taxonomy (NCBI): domain Eukaryota; kingdom Metazoa; phylum Chordata; class Actinopteri; order Cypriniformes; family Danionidae; genus Danio; species Danio rerio. The sequence continues at coordinate 15,557,028 of NC_141039.2, read as the reverse complement.
GTTTTGCCTCTGTGAAAATCAGCGTGCCCAAACAGTAACTTCCATATTTATGCAAATTTTTACGGACCTTCCCTCTTTCCTCTTTCCCCCTAAACAGAGCTGGACACGCCCATTTTCCTGACTTTTTCCAAAGTAGAGGTTTGAAAAAACCCTGCTCAAACAGGCGGGTTTCATGGCCCTTTAATATTTAATCTGATTATACCACTTCAGGCAAAACTAAGCCAAACTGTAAAAATAACAAAACATTACTGAAAATGGATCTAAACTCACCTCTATCCTGACCCATGGAGGAATGTAACATACCATCTGACTGGACACTTGAGGGTCTGGGGGGCATCTGGTTTCCTGTAGTGGACGGGGGAAGTCAATTTTAAAACATTATCTTATTCTCTGATTTCTTTCACTTCCACGTCAGGTAAGCAAACAGGTGTCCTACCAGGCATCGTTCCAGGTGAAAGAGGTCCCGTGCGGGAAGCAGGGCCACTAGCAGGTGAGCCCACGGGTGAAGGTGAGGGGCCGCGGATCCCTGATAGGTGAGGGGAGGTGTGTGGAGAGAATGGAGACTGTGCAGGGTTGCTCTGTTCACCTTGACTGCTGGACACACCTGATGTGCTCACGCCTGGGCTCAAAGCACCCTCTGTGCCTGTGGGTAGATCGTCGATGGAGCCTGATAGATCCTGTATAGAACAACAAGAGAAATAGAAACATGTTATTAGAGATATTTGACAGGGCAAGTTTCACTATAGCTGCTGCTTTTCATTGCTTCTCAGCAATTTGTACTGGTAATCAAGGATTTGCTCTGCAGTGTGACATGGATGAAAGACACCTCAAAATCATCTGATTTATTCAGAAAAGGAGTGTTGGTGCTTTTTATGGAGGCTCTATGCAGATACGGTGATGATAAGATATGTGAGAAAAAGATGATATATATGATATAAGATGAATGTTTTTGCAAACAAAAAAAAGTTTTGTGATTGACTGCAAAGTTCTCAAAAGTTACTTACAATCACAATAATGTTGAAACTATTATTTTGTCCATCTCAAATCTTTCCTCATAGGAACTCTGTAACTTCAGAAGATGACCAAATGAAATGGACAGAAATGCTGCACACAATATGAATAGTCTTTAAAAATCAGAAAATTGCTGAGTTGTGCTCCTTTTAAATTCTGAATAAACATCACATATCTGGGCCTTAGTGACCATTTTATACATCCTGGCAATCACACTTTTCCTCCTCAGCATTGAGCATGACTTTTTTGTAAAGTATAAAATAATATGAAAATATTAAAGTTTATAAAAATACATCATAAATAAATAAGAGTCTTCATTATTTAAATAAACTTAACTGCTTTCTTAATGCAAATAAAAAAACACATTCCATTAAATCAGGCATGATGAGCTCAGAGTGTGTGGATTGTTTACAATGTTTCTAAAAGCCGAGTTAAATTAGTTCATTAAGTCAATCATATGTATGCTCAAACTTCCTTATTTTTTTATTTTACTTTTAGTGTCTGTCATTTTAAAACCAGAAAAGTGTTGGACAGACACCAAACATGGTGACAAAAATTTTTTTTAAAAGTCTAAACCGTTTAAGAATGACCATTTAAATTTTGTTGAGCTATATATATTTGAGCCAGTGAACTTGGAGCAACTAATAGGCAGGTCAGTTATTGAACAGGTCAGTTGACAATCCACCTAAGCAGTCTTTAATAGCAAGGACTTGGCCAGCAACCACAAACAGAACCAACTCCTCAGGTTTTGGAGACGCAGACGCAGCTCAGTTTCTTTCTAAAACAAATCTAGTTGACTTGGAGTCAAAAAGCAGAGCAAATGTCAAAGACATTTACACAAACGGTGTATAAACATCACACATGTACAACAGAAACCCAGCTGACAAATCTTGTGTAGTATCATAACCAAAAAGTATGCCCAAAAAAACAACATTTGTTCGGCATACACAAGTATACATTTGACTGTTCCAACTTTCTTTGATTATCAATGCTTTTACCCATAACAGAACACCGGCTGCCTGAAAACAAGCCTGAGCAAAATGAGCAGCGACTCCATATGGGGTGTGATGCTGAAATCAATCTGGCAGTCAGTCATAAAGCCTCCCAGCGGAGGAGTGTGTGTGCGTGTGTGTGTGTGGGAATATTTACACACTAAACTGTCGTCACATGGAGCGCATGTGTTCAGTAAAAATTTGCAAGCTCATCTGCCAGTTAGATCAGAGAAGGAAAGGGAGAAAAAAAAAAGCGGGAGTGGAACTAGACACACACACACACACACTCAAGAGCCCGACTGGAGCATGGCCAAGTATTCCCATAGAAATCTCACACTCGCAAACTGGCTGCAGCCCCAAAGTCGGCGGTTTTGCACTTGAAACGGCGCCCGCTGCTATTTTTGGGCCGTGACCTGATGGAGGAACCCCAGAGGGAGAGACAGGAGGAGGACGCTGATTCAGGCTCCTGTTTTAACAGCCACACACACACACACACACACACACACTCACACTCACAGTGCATCCATGGAGAGCATTTGTATGACCCAGGTCTGCTCTCCTAACAGGAAACAATCCTCTGTGGACGTGTGTTTATGTTGGCATGTGCGCGTCTAATAGGAGATTCCTGTGCGTGTGACCCATGAGGAAGGTGTTTATTACTCAAGAGTGTGGCATAAACCCAGTCTTAATGTCTCTGTGTGTGTTTGTGTGACCACAGAGAACATGACGCAATGGCACTCGGGAATGTGATCTCAAAGCATCAGCGATCCCTAAGCGAAGGCATTTTAATTAATGAAGAGACTCAGAGGACAGTGTGTGTCTGTTTTACCCAAGAACTGTGATAAAATTAAGGCTGATCGGTCACTATACCGAATGAATGTGAACAATAATAACTCTGTATTGACAATTAATTGATGATACACCTTTGTCAATAACAATATTAATAACGTTTTGATACAACGCTCACTAGTTTTACTTAAATGTGCTAAAATGTAATCAGACTAGGGCTGCACAATATATCATTTTAGCATCGATATGGCAATGTGCGCACCCACAATACTCACTTCACAGAACGTGCAATGTTGAGTCAGGATTATAAATAACTATAAATCATAGTTCAGTGCACATAATTTGTTGAGTCAGTCAAATTTCAACCTATCAATGTTTTTTACTCAGATGTGTTTAAGGTCTGTCACTGTAAGATTCAAAGCAAATTTAAACCATTTGGGAACGAGGAATGATCAAATTCGCTGCTTTAACAAAGATTGAGCTTAATTATTTAAAAAATAAAGACTATAAGTGTTATTTTAATAATTAAATTAAATTAAACATTGTAATATTCCACCAAAAACCACAAAACACTCCATTTCATTTTGTCTGTGCTTAAATTTATTACTTTTTTATATATACAGTTGAAGTCAGAATTATTAGCCCCCTTGTTTATTTCTTTCCCTATTTTTTTTTTTTTTCGGTGAGAAGATTTTTTTTTTTTACATATTTCTAAACATAATAGTTTTAATAACTTCTTTAATAACTGATTTATTTTATCTTTGCCATGATGACAGTAAATAATATTTGACTAGATATTTTTCAAGACACTTCTATACAGCTTAGTGACATTTAAAGGCTTAACTTGGTTAACTAGGCAGGTTAGGGTAATTAGGCAAGTTATTGTATAATGTTGGTTTGTTCGAAAATATGGTTTGTTTGAAATAAATATGGCTAAAAGAAGCTAATAATTTTTACCTTAAAATGTTTTTATTATTTAAAACTGCTTTTATTCAAGCTGAAATAAAACAAATGAGACTTTCTCCAAAAGAAAAAAATATATTATCAGACATACTGTGAAAATTTCCTTGCTCTGTTAAACATCATGTGGGAAATATATATAAACAATAAAAATAATAAATAAAAGGGGGGCTAATAATTCAGACTTCAACTATATTTAGATTTTTTTAAATCCCAATCAATGTAAAATTGTGAGTTTATCTCAAACAGTTACTCAAGTCATATAGTGAAATTTTTATCCATGTAGAGATATATAATGAATACAAATACAGATAAACATATTTCAGAATACAAAAAATTGCAATGTCAGTTATTTTCCAATATCACGCAGCCCTAAAACAGACATTATGTACAATTCTTTGTTACTTGTTACACATGCAAAAATCGAACAGTGTCCAGTGAATTCATCTCTCAGCTGTACCCATTTTCAATAAAGTCAAGTCACCAATGTGGGTACTGAAGGTTTCTGTGATGCATAAAACACAGAATCGGGAAATGCAGCTATGAAAACTATGAACATTTTCATAAGTGTAATTTGTAAATGTCATGAAGTTTTGCAAATACTAGAAATAAATCACAAGGACAAATCATTCCAACACTCACTCCAAATGCAAAGTAAACTAGTTTCTAAAAACATTAAACCACAAAATAATAATAATAATAATAAATAAATAAATAAATAAATAAATAAATAAATAAATACTTTTGTTATTGTAACTTTTTTTTTACAGTTAACTAAAATCATTTGTTATTAGAAAATGTAACAATTCACCTGACTCACGATGCAAGATTTAACAAAGTCAAGATTTAACAAAATTATCTGAAACAAATTTAAGCTGAAGAGCCCTTTTATTCTTTTCTTAAATGCTGCAAATTTTTTGCAAAATTATGTTTTCTGCCATAACCAAATTGCTATTTTTAAAAATAATTCCAATAAAACAAACCATATGAATAAAGTCTCATTAATATAAACAACCCAAACTATGACTGTGATGAGAATTTGTATTTATTTGTTTATTTGTTTATTTATTTATTATATTTTTTTTAAATATCAGCATATCTATGTTTTCTGGCATGAGTTGAGCTATTTGCACTTTTACAATGCCCCCTGCTTATGAAAAAAAAAACTTTCACTGGGGCCTGAGATGGCTGGTGTGGAGAAGTAAGCCTTTCTTAAACCAGAGAGCAGCGTGTACAGAGGTGGTCAATAGGCCCTGCTGCAGGGGACTGGCCACTGGAATAAACCGATTATAAAATAAGTAATTATATAGTAGGATAGATACAGGAGTTGAACATTATTATGAAAGTGGATAATTAATATTACTTCAATTATTATTGTTCAATAAGCAAATTATTAAAATATTCATAAACTAATTTGAAAAGAAGAGAGAAAAAATATTCTAATATCTGCTTCTGTCACAGAACTTTCTCTTTCAGGGTGAAAAATATCTTCACACTTCCGCTATGAAAACACTGACGCACCGTGTAATCTCTGTAGCACTCATCAGAGCAAACAGAGCTGCAAATTCTCCGGTCTGCTTGGTTTGGCTTTTTTTTATTTTTTATTTTTTTATTTTTTTTTAAGTATAGATGTCTGTGACAGTAGTTTTTTCATTGTGCTGATGGTTTATGTGCATCATATTCATTTCTGTTAGTGTAAGTAAAGTAAACACTATTTACTGTATTCGCACAGTTTGTGTTTTGTCAGGCAGACTTCACTGCTGTCATTTTACTCTGCTGCTCCACCTCATGCTCACTGCTGATGTGCAGGTAAGGTGAGTTCACCAAAAGTGTGCTTTTTGTCATTAAAATTTGTCAAACGAATAGATAAAAGGTAATATGAAGAAAAAGGACCCACAGTAAATTTACACATACTATAGACACTGCAACAACAAAAAGCTAGAATAACAGATGCTAGCATTCTAGACATGTTTTACCCTCATATATAACTTGAGAGACAAGAGAGAATTGTATGACTCGGACTCATTAAAGCTTTATCGCACTTATTCTATAACTGTGGCTTCACACACAGACAAACACTTATATCAACACCAGTCACCTGACAGACGGTTGAAGCTTTATCTTAACCCCTTTCAACGTCACATGACTCGTTCTGACCCCGTGATCTCTAGAGGTCAGGCGGTCATGAGCAGTCAGACTGGGCTCTCCATGACACAGAGGTCAAGAGTACACCGTCTGAGCAGAGCAATACAGCACATTTCAGCAGTCATTCAGACAGTTCACCTCTGTTTATCTTTCCTTCCATCATCCGCTCCTGTTCTGTCTCCCTCTGGCTGAGTTTCAAAACCAATTTGCAACAAATGTGCTTCTTAAAGCTGTAATACTCTACAAGAATTTTGGCTGGAGTTTTGCTCCAGTTTGGAGTCTGAACACATTGATATTAGTTGTCAGAGGTCCAACATTTAGCACAGGTAAAGGATGGATTTCACAGAGAATAGTGAGTGTATAAGACGGAGGTAATTTTTTTTTCCAAACCATATATTATACACGAAAAAAGTTTGACTCAGTCAGTTCTCAAAAGAGTAGGTGAAAAATACCTGTATGACCTGATATTTCCAGTGAGATTCTGGTGTGTGCATTTGTTGGGCTCTTTACTATCCCATGAGGCCACAAGGAGAGGATTTATGAATGGCAGAAGTGATGAAACTATAACTGTCACATGACAGTGATGACATTGAAGACAAACTACAGGAGAATCTTATTCACACCACCCCATACATTTACTTCCTACTTTTAAACAGTCAGAAATGGTTTAAGCAAAATACAGCACCTATTACAAAGTTTGACATTTGAGACAGTTTATGATTTTATCCAGGTGATGGTAATAAACATGATATTTTGAGCTTATATTACAACACTTTTCATTATTTTCATTTGTCATGAGTGTGATCCTCAATAGGACTGTGCCATTAATTGAAATCATATCGTAATTGTGATTTGGACATGTGCGATTTTTAAATCGCCTCACAGCACAATTTTCCAGCAGTATGCTATTTGAACCAATCATAGCGCAGCACACCTAAACAGAGCACGAGAACAGCCAGCGAGACTGAATAGCCAGCGCATACAGGGATGATGGGTTCAGCACAGGAGGACTTGGTGCCCAAAAAGTCAACCACCGTGGGGTAAGATTACTTTGGATACAAGAAGATTAACGTATCGCAGAACGAGGCAATTTCTAAGTAAGTCATATGTTGCGTCTAAAAGCATGGCGAAAGAGCGAGGCACGTTGTTTCTTTAAGCATGTTCAACGTGCTTTAAGGTCGCGCTCATCAACCATTTTATCAGAGGATGACAAACTAACAAAACATAGCTGCAGTTCCGATACAAGTTTTATTTAAAGAGAAATAAAAGCACTTGGTGTTCGGGTGTCTTGTGTTTGTCTGAGGTAAAGGGAATGTGTTTATTCCATACAAAGTATGAATCTGATCAGTCAGTTCTTGTTAAGTGACTCGCGGTGCGGCATTCAGAAAAGCTACATTCAAAGTTTGTCTGAAAAGAGATATTTTCAACTAGGTGCGCATGGAATACGTGCACACTTAATATGCGCACACAATACAAGCACCTCCAGTGGAAATCATGGACTTGTACACGCAAAAGGCACAATATGTAAATGGCCTATTTCAAGGCAGTGACACAAACAAGTCTATGATCTATGCATGTCAAAACAAATCTGTAGACGCACATGCAACTACTTCTGATACTTGGTCAAGCAAAATATTGGAGGCTTGACTTTGACAGCATGTGCGAGCACACATATACATAATCATGTATACATGCAAGTACACAGTATTTTATTTATTTGTTTTGGCACATGTCTGTTTAAGAGGTAGTTTTTAGTTTATTTTTTGTCTTTTGTCTGTTTTAGAGACACGTTACATGTCTTTGATAAAGATCTAATTGATTTCCTTTTGAAATATGTTTCAGGTTTACACTGTAAACACAAATTCTGCCTGTCTATGACAAAATCGTGATAAAAATCAAAAATCGCAATATAGTTCAAAAATCGTGATTTATTTGCCATTATCACACAGCCATAGGCTTCAATGATTTGATTGTAAAAGTCGTGATTTCTTATGTGAAATGTTTGAAAACACATGTATTATAGTTTTACAGTAATAACTTCATAAAAAAATATGTTTTTAGTTTAAACTACGCTCTTCACTAATAAACAGCTGTTAGTTGCAGCATAACCGATGTCCTGAACAAAAACAAGTATCTTACAAATGAATATGATGGCTCAGAAAACATATCTCAGTGTTAGCATAACGCAAACTGTTTAATTACAGTCAATGAGCACAACATATCCATATAATGAAAAGGCAATGTAAAAATAAAAAAGTAACAATAAAAGCACTAGACATGCTAATAATGTCTTTATAAATATTTCAAGATTTTTGTTCTAGTGTCTGTGTGGCAGCCATTTTATGTTGAGATTAGCACCAATGCTAGCCTGCATGTCAACACTCGAAACAGGGAAAACATAGCTTGTTTAAAGACACATTTGCTTGTCCCGAAACAGCTTTCAAAATCAATTCGACTCAGGTACTCTGAAAAATATGCTTCTATCAGAAAATAGGCCAGCGAGTTGTGATGAATATCAACACAAGTCACAAGGCAGCCATGTTGTTTCACAGGCACCTGAGAGAAGCTCAAAAGGGAGAAGGTCCAAGTGATTTACAAATCCTACAGAAAATGCATTCTGATGTGGGAAATGCTGTTTGTGATGTTTTATTAACAGCGGTCATGATGAGGTGAAGGGAAATCCTGTCAGCCGCGAGAAACACAAGCAGACCACAAGTGGAGGGGATCTACAGTTCAGAATACAGTCACAGACTCTGTCTGACCCGTGTTGGCTCTGTGCTCATCCACTCCCTCGCCTTTTCCTGTTCACACAAACTTCCACACACACATATGCCCATTCATCTGTTGCCAAAACGGTAGAATGAGGAAAGGCAGAGAAGGAGGGAGGAAAGGGGGACTGAGGGAAAAAAGCACACACGCGCAGCTGCATGTGTGAGGTTGCCATAGAAACTGTCTCCACGTGCTTGACACATTAGTGCAAAGCAGAACCCACCCCCTCTTCCCCCTTCGCTCCTATTCTATGGTGCTGAGGTCACAGTGCAGTCACACACACACACACACTCTCTCTCACATCACTGTCAACTAACACTACAGGGCATCACGGTGCCTGGATGAGTGACACATCCTGCAGACGTCAATCAAGTTGAAGCAAGCCCTGCCACAGCAGGCCAGATGCACTCACACACATACAGTAGATTATTTCAACGATTACAAACACTAACTCTTGCTCCTCACACCAAATCAGAGCAGGATTCAGCTTTCAAATGTCTCTTCCCAAGAAAGGAGGACTCGATTGTAGCGATCTGTGTTTGTGCAGATCTCATCCATGAGGGGGAGCTACCAGCCCACTGACTGTGAGAATGATTGGAGAGAAAGAGAGAGAAAGGGCCCAGCCTCAACCAGCAGCCATTACTGCCTCACTCTCAGCACATACACAGAGACTCTTCTCGGATAGCAGCATCCTTCCTGCTGCTCCATGTTTTAGGGTTAGGGATGTGATCAGGCTCTGGTTATCTACTGAAATGCTGAAGGTAATCCCAGAAAACAGAATATGATGATTTATGGATTGCCTCTTTTGGCCTGACGCTGAGAACAACCACTACCAAAAGCAACCCAGCAACCATTAAGCAATGTGCAGTCATACATCATAGCTATGACAATTGAAAAAAAAGTGAAATCTAGTATTGGGTGTGGGTGATTTTATTGTAAAGTACAACTGGCTGCAACGTTTGCATGATTTATTATCATATATGTGAGTGTAATAAAATGTTCTTCCAGGTAGATGTGCTCTTTTAAAAAATAATCAAGAAAAACAAGAAGAATAAAGGTCTGTGGTGCCATTTGTTACTTTTAAAGTGAAACAATTAAGCTTTAGTGATTATATCTCAATAAAGTTAACAACAAACTATTGTTAAATGGGTTTGAACCCGATTAATCAAGTGGTTCTACAACTCGCATTGTAAAAAGAGTGCCAAGTTGTACTTGCTCAAATCCACTGGAATTAGGCCTCATTTGCACCTTGGTGTTAACATAGATTTTCTGACTAGTGGTTATCAAAGGCATCATTTGGCTTTCTGAATTCTTCGTGCATCTCTTGTGACCACTGTTTAGGTTTTCAAGTTTCATCCCTCTGATTTCTTCACGCTCTTCATCTTCATCAGAAACACGTAAGCATTTCTGAATGTTAAACCATGTTATGCAGCTTACAGGCAAGAGGAAAAGCAAGTCCATAAGCAGCATGTGGAAGTCAACTGCAATTTCAATCAGATTATGTGTGCAAACTAGTGAAGTATGAATACCTTGGTTTTATGAACTTTTGCTGAAAATATACAACAATCGCATGTTTGGATTAGCTGGTGGACATTTGTGGCTGTTCAGGTGCATTCGACCATATGAACAGTTACAGCTTGGCAATATGGCTAAAATGCAATATCTATAATTATTTTCCCTATTGAACAATAACGATAAATATTTTCATATAAGTTGTTAATGCTTCCAGAGTAAAAGAGCAGCCCAACAATGACTAAAGCCCCAAAAATTAGAGGGTCCATTAAATGGCATAAGATTTTTGGCAGATACATTTTCGGTGGGCTAAAACTCAGTACATCTCTAATATCAACACACGTTTACATTCCCAATATTGCACAATTCTGCTGTGTGATTGGTTCTTAGATCAATATAGGGTAAAGAAAAGACCAAAGCTTATCATTGTTATGGGGATCTATTTTATCATGATTCAATATTATATCGTTTATCCATCCAGGCCTAGTTTCAAGTACCCCTCAAAGGGGCTGAAAGTAGACAATCAAAACAATTCACAGGCCATTTACACCTTTATTTATGACTGCCTAATTGTGATCTTATGAATTTCTTATATAGTGATGCCAGGGTCTTATGTTCGAGCTATTGAACTCTGCTAGTAATCCTTGATGCTTCCACCAGTCTGCATTTTCACCATTAGTTGAGCTGAAACAGCATGGAGCAAGTTGAACTCTAAGCTGAGCCTGTTAAAACAGAGAAGAATCTTTTATGAAGGCTCTCTCACTTTTCACGCTCAGTCTTTTTCTCAAGTCACCCAAGACTAATGCTCAAATATACTGCCTGCTGGCATTGCATTTTGGTCACTATTTTGAGCCAAGTTATAAATACTCCTATTAAATAATGCTTCTCAAAAAAAAATAAATAAATAAATAAAAAGATCAAGACCCAAGTGGGTCTTGGCACTGTTTAACACGTCCCATATGAACGCCCCCTAATCCCTTCTGGAGGGCTGCCCCGGACTGAAAGTCACCATGAACAGCGATTCACAAATAAAATATTAAGCCCTGTTTTGCCCTGTCTGTGTTACTAAATTTCACTTAGTATGAAATGTCTTCAAGTAATGCAAAACATATCAAGTGATGGAACTACAGTTTTCATGATTAATCTTTGTGGTCACTTCCAAGTGTGCATACCCGACCCATCCTAAACGCTCTTGCGCATATCCAGAATCTTAATAAATCAGGCTTAGAATACATAAATACTAATGTGATTGAGACGGTTCGCACATGGAGACAGGCACTATGGCTGAGCTTTTCTGGTTTGGTGTTACACGTGTAGTCAGATTCTCATTTTTTGTTTGTTTACCAAGTCTAATTAAATATGTGTGTGTATGCTAATGTTATGTCATACATATGTTTTATAAATTAGCATGTAGGAAGACAATTAAGCCATTATATGTTTGTTTATGTGGGAGGACAATTAGGCTATCCATTTGAGATGTTTCATGGGACTGCTTCTTTTGGTGCATTGCTTCCATGGCAACAGTGACTTCTCTGATTGGTTGAATTCTATTCAGCATTATGGGTAATAAAGTTCTTCAGGTGGAATTCTATAATTAAGCACATTTTTGGAAAATAATAAAAAATAAAAATAAATCAGTTGAAACCCCACTTACTATAGGCTTTTACAGAAACACACATCATCACTTAAACTCAGAGCTCCTGGCGTGTCTTGAAACCTCTTACACATTAATCACCACAACTCAATTTATCCATGGGGGAAAGTGAATGGGATTTTTCCGGAACCCGACTGTTGCGCTATATGCCACGGTCACTCTCTCCAAGAGTGATTGAATGTCTGTGATTGGATTTACCAGTAAACCAATCAAAGCTGGAGCCAAAGTCTGACGAATGCTTTCGTTGTCTTTTGGTATTTGTCATTATTTTTGGGTTAATAATTACTGTAGCAGTTTAAATATGTTCAAATTACTGTAATGACTGAGATTCCACGAAAAAAAAAAAAAAAACTTCAGTGACGCACTGACTAATTTCGTGAGCCAAATGGCAGTCACATCATATGGGCAGCGCTGTCAGAGCAGAAAATAAAAACATCTATTCAAAGGCATCTGGACTGATCCATCGTCTCTCTCCCTCTCGCGTGTTTGCCGCCGTTGGTGTGGGGTTCTCTGTGTAAGTGCATTGGGGGGTCTATTGTGTGGGTCACAATAGTAGCGGGAACCACAGATGCTTCGGTAGGGGAGGCAGCCACCCCATCTGGGTGAAAACAGAGGGAGAGAGAAGGGAGGAGAGCTGGATACTGGGGGGCTGGGTGCCTGACACACAGAAAAAAGGAGGAAAAAAACAGCTTGTCTGCCTCCTCTTCTCCAGAGCAACGCCCCTCCCACAGCAGAGCGGCCCCAGAGTCAGAGCTGAGCTGAGCAGAGTGCAGGGCCGCAGACATGAGCTCGGGGAAAAACTGCTGGAGCTGCAGGCAGGCTGACAATAAAAGACCAGAGAACTCAGATCTGCAAAGAAGTATCTGCAAATTGAACACAATTCTGCTTACTATTCCGAATAACAGCTCCAGTTCTAGAACCATACAATAAGAGCTTTTGGAAAAACAATACATATAAAAACCTGAATAGCTGAGCAGAAAATAATGGCTTATATGTATGCTCTAGTTTACTGCCATCCAGGAATTTGTTTGTGTAAGTGTATTTAATATCCAAATATATCTTACTACAAATTTTAATTTAATATCTTAAAAACTGTATTTATTTGCGTTTATTTTTTATCAGAAATTGATGCACAAGATTATTTTTGTAATATGATTGAAAGTGCAGTCATGTTTACTTTAATACTTAAAAATTGAACACCTGAGCCTATAAACATCACTATTTTTCCGAATTATTTAAACAGCTACCATCAAATAGTGCATATTGCCACAAAACCCTGAAGTCGAAAATAAACATCTATGAAAAACATATTAAACAGTACATTATGAATATACTTTTTATTTGAACTTGTTCAGCTCTTTAAAAAAAAGATGTACAAGAACAAGAGGCAAGAATTAACGCACACAATGCAATTCTAAAAAGTATGGAAGAGGAAAAGTATTGAAGAGAAAAAAATGGGAATAATGGGAGAGGCAGTAGAGGAAAAGACAGAGAGAGAGAGAGTGAGAGCGAGTGCTGCAGTGAGACACGGCCTTTGTGCTGCCGTCAGCCAAGCAGGAGCGCTGAGAGAGAGATAGAGAGAGAGGGAGCGTGCGGTGGGGGGCTGGAGAGCTCAGAGTGGGTGTGTGAACGAGAGAGCGAGAAACAGACAACCAAGGGAGGAAAGGAGAACACAAAAAGACAAAAAAAAGTCTAATATATTTGATGCATGACTAAAAAAATCATTTTCTACAAAACAATACTGCTGCTTTTCTTGTGTCCTGCTCAGTTCAGCTCATTATGCTAACCAACAGCGAGGACGTGGGGGGGAAAACTGTGCAACAGAGAGCGCATGAAAGAGAGCAACAGCCCCTGAACCTGAATAAGCCACGCGCACACAGGAAGACCCAGAATAGCAACAGGAAACACGCCCCAGACTCTGAATACTGCAACGGCACAGCCGCGCAAACCAGGCCGAGAGCTGCACTCAACTGCTGCCCTGTGAATTGCAAATAGATCACATGGAAACAGAAACAATTATTTTAAAATAACAAGAACAATGTGTGAAGAGAATGTGAGTCAAGCATTTCAACGTGCAAACCAGCTTAATAATATTGTAGTTAACTGCCAATGAGTTGCTCTGTAAGTGTGAGTATCACATAAGAAACCCTTTTTAATTCTACGACATGGCTTTGGGTCTAGGCATGGGCCAGTATAAGCCTCTGATGGTATGATAACCTTGGATTAAAAATATCACTGTTTTACAGCATTGTGATTACTGTTCTTACATATATTCTTTTTAAATGCCTGGGTAAAAAAAACAATAACTTTTTTCCTCTCGAAAAGAGTATATTTTATTTTTTTGAAGAGTTATAATATTTTGGACCAGTAAACATGTCAGACTTCAACACAGATTTCTTAACAATTTAAAAAAGCATCTTTGGATATTCTGATATTTTTATGCTGGAGATACTGTTGTCCAAAAAACAAAAACAAATTTTGGCGGTTTTAAAACCTTGACTTCCAAACCATGGTATACCTTGAAAATAGTTATCGTCACATACCTATTTGGGTCTACCAATTTCTCTCATAAAATACAAATATATATATATATATATATATATATATATATATATATATATATATATATATATATATATATATATATATATATATTACACAACATTAAGTTCACAATGAAACCAAAAATTCAGTCTTGCCCATCAGAATTTTAAGGAACAAATTTACCAAACGGCACAAATTTGCAGATTGGTCTAGAAAATTCTGTAAATGATTTACAGACTATGTGCAAATTAAAACACAAAAGTGGTAATGCCACATTTACATATCGACCAGGGCAAACTAGAATAGTGGCAAACAGAGCTGTACAATTAATCAAAAAAAGACCGCGATCGGGATTCGACCCTCTAGAACACAGGTGTCAAACTCGGTTCCAAAAGGGCCGCAGCTCTGCACAGTTTAGTTACAAACCTAATTAAACACACCTGATCAAACTAATTGAGTCCATCAGGCTTGTTTAAACATACAGGTAAGTGTGTTGGAGCAGGGTTGGAAATAAACTGTGCAGGGCTTCGGCCCTCGAGGAATTGAGTTTGACACCCCTGCTCTAAAAGATCTTAGTCCAGCATTTCTACAATTCTATCAATCATATTTTCAAGTTCAGGAGCGAAGGAAATGCCACGCACAAGTCTTCACATTGTTCTACATACATTGCTCGGCGACATGGACACCTCCAAATGGTGTTGAGAGAGTCACAGACTGTATTTATAAAAGGTATAATTCACCCAAAAGTGTCATTTATGTCTTCATGTAATGATGTATTTGCGGACGCGAAGTCAAGCGTGACGTGAGCTACTGACCGTGAGCTGTTACCACAGAGAGGGCGGGCGTATGCCCTTCTTAATGATAGTCAACTTCAGACAACAACCTGCATAGGCTGTGAATAACAGGTAATAAAGTTGTAAATAACATTCAGTTTGTGGCACAGAGCGTGCGTACAGAGTTGTGCATTAGAATAACTGTTTAACAGTGTCACTATAACAATATAATGTTGAATATAACGCAAGATGGAATCTGATAATGACAAATGTCTGATTTTACCAGTGAATAAATGGTCTAATAATGTTTTCAAAAATAGATTGCAATCATATGACTCAAACATAATATTCAACTTCAGAATTATGAATAGTTGTATTCTGATGTCATCACTTTACTGTGCATTAACGACCAGGACTAATTTAAAGTCTATTCAAGTCCGCTATTCAAAGTCTACGCAAAATTAAGCATCTTTAACCAACAGTAGACTTGCGTATAACATTATTATTGTTGGTTTACCATATGTTTGTGAAATAATAATAATAGCCTCCTTATATTATTAGACATTTTTATTTAACATCAACAGAATCGTGAGATCTTTATTTTAAGCAAAAAAAAAATAAAAATTCATGATTCTCATTTTAGCCAGGTGGTGGCATCTCCTCCAAATACCAGATATTTGAGAAACGGAAAATCTTGCAAATTTGTGTTGCGTGATTCATTTAAATACTAATCTCTCATAAAACCAGCGTCATACCGGCAAACTCCTACAAACTTACAATCAGCAAGGTCAGGAGCAAAAATAGCAGAACCTCTACAGAGCTCTTCTTCTTTGACAGCAACTAAGCATGGGTCGGTATAAGATTCTGACGGCATGATAACTTTGGATAAAAATACCACAATTTTATGGTATTGTGATTACAACTCTAAAATATGTTCTTTTTAAAAGTCTGAGTAAAAAATAAAAAATAAATAAATAAAAATAAATAATTAAAAATTACCCCCACTGAACACAGTACATTTTATTTTAGGAAAGATGCATAATATTTTGGAACAGTAAACATTTCAGGCAAAAAAATTACTGATTTCTGCTCTCTTCATTGGTTCCAAAAACACATTAAAACACATAAAAGCCTTACATATAACTTTAGTAACGGTAAAACAAAAGATTTTAGCAGTTTTAAAACTTTGACTTTTCTAAACCGCAGTAGACCTTGAAACCGATTATTGACCCATGCCTAAAACCAACAGTACTGTTAAAACACCAAAAATGTGCGCAATCTGCTAGTAAATCTGGCCCCACGACATTAACTCACACTTGCAAGATATGAAATAGTCATGCAACATAAAAATGCAAATGTGACTTGAATATCTATCATGCATACTCTGCAATTTTGAGCGATTCTGACTTGCAAATTATTCATGTCAACCCAACTGCAATACAAACTTAAAACTGCTAGAAAAAAAAATCTGAGTTTTAAAGTCCTTTATGTTTTAGGCAAAAACTCTTCATTTGGTTGTTTTTTCACTCCACTTACACAACACTTGTGAGATTTAAATCACTAAGCATAAGCATGAGCAAGAGTCATGCTTGCCTTGAACTTGATTAAAAAACAAATGCTACAGGAAATAAATACATTTGTATATAAAAAAGGAGGGGCATAAATGCAGCAATCCCACCGCACAAAGACAGTGTAAGAAAAATATAGAACTGCAACAAGGACAAAACTGTTGGATAGGAAACTAAGGGAAAAGGAACAGGGCAAGAAAGAAGAAAGACGGATGGAAAGAGCCGTAGACATCTGACAGTATTGGAGCACTTGGCACTGGTGGTCTGTCAGGGTGGGAGTGCAGGGGAAAAAATGCGGGTGGTCTTGAAATGATGTCAGCCACTGGGGTTCCTGTGTGAAAATGGCTCAGTGTCTCTCGCCTGCTCTTTCTTTCCAACACTTTTCCTCCCTTCCATTTACTTCTTTCATCCTCAATATCCTGGCTCAATCCATCCTATTGCCCTCTTAATATCCATTTGTGTTTATCTTCATCATAGGTTTATTACAGAAATCAGCTTGTTTTTTTGTTTTTTTTTAACCATAAATAATACCAAATTCTTCACCATTTATCTTTACGGATAAGTATTTACAGACATTCCACTACAAAACCCATCTCATAAGACTAAAAAAAGGGCTTAAATATATTTTATCAGTGAAGTGCCGTTTAAATAATAACATATTTATAATCTTTTACACAATGTCAACATTACTTACCTTACAGCATTAACTCATATGAAATAATGCTATTGGAATTTAAATTAAATAAAAGTTTTAAAATGCTTATAATCAAACTTGTATTGCTTCTAAAAAAGTAATTCTGCTCTGTTATATTGTTTATTTTATTAGGATATTTATTAGCAATTTAGATTTAGATACTGGTCCTGAACGATTAATCGATTTAAAACCAAAAACACGGTTAGAAAAGCTGCGATTATTTCGATCATTTCTATGGCGAGGGAGGAAAGCACAAGTAATTAAAACAATACTACTATCATTACTTAAAAAGCAGACCACACATGCCCTATTTAGGGTGCTTTCACATTTGTAGTTCGCTTCATTTGGTCCAGATCAAGGGCAATTAATGATACATTGTTGCATTTTCTGCCGTCTTTGGGTAGTTTTCACACCACACTGATTGCTTTGGTCCGAACCAGTAGGAAAAAAAACAAAATGCCCTCATTCAACAAAATCCACATCACTCATTGGCCAGATGCTGTTGAACACAGTTCCTAAACTGCTTATCGATTGGTCAGAATTCAAGTGCGGGAAATGCCAATGAACTTCCGCAAGTAAACAAACCGGCAGACACAAAATGTCACTTTTTACTATGAAGGGACGACTGCGCTGACTGACTGCATACCTGCTTTAGACAAACCATACATTTCCAGAAGAAGCGCGGCCGAAAAACAATGTTTTAATGCATCGCACGTCACTTCAGGCGGTGTGAATTAATTTAGATAAACTGCGACATGGTCATCTAGCAGAAATATTACCAACGATCGATCACTCTCTCTCTCTCTCTCTAAAGTGCTGTCAACAAATATTATTCCTCCATTTTTCCACCTCTTTAAGCAGGTCTCGGTACGCTTTTTTGGTGCGCACTCAAGTACGATTGCTGCATTCACACCTGCTCAAACGAACCGCAAGAGGGAAAACGAACTCTAGTGCGATTCAACCGAACTAAATAGGGCATGTGTGAAAGCATCCTTAAACGCGAATCGCTATAAATAAAAATTGTAGATAAATCGCAATTGCTCCAAGTCATGCAGTCCTATTAGATACCTATATAATCTGCAACAAACTATAACTTAAGTAATCTACCCAGAATTGCACCATCTTCATATTTTTCTTAAAAACTACATATTTTCACTGATCGCATTCCCAACGTACAGATTTGAAACACACATAGCAATTCCTCGTGCGAATTTCTGTATGACAAACAGGGCTTAGAAAAAAGTTGCAACCTTTTGCTTTTACAGTCCCATTTTGTCTTAGAATCTCTTTTGCATTCCCAATGGGCTATCCTCTTCTGAGTTAGACTTACTACTCCAAAAAAGCTTTCTAATGGCAAGGGAAGGGGGAAAAGTTGACAAGCATGTGACTACCATGTGACCTTCCCCTCCAGGCACATTTACTTACTGTGCATCTCAGAATAAGATGCTGGAAAAAAAAGACCATAGACACCTTTAAGCAACGACTCAAATTGAGAACTCCTAAAACAGAGGGTAGATTGACTTGGAAAGGGAGAGTATGAGAGAGATATAAAGGCTGCCGGGAAGTGAGAGGCCGAGGGTGACAGACCCCTGAAGTCACTGCAGAGTTTAGAAGTACAGAGGGGAGGCGGATACTGCTTCGGATTAGCCGCACTTTAAGGAAGGGGCACAAAAGCCCGATAGAATGGAACTAGAGGAGATTAGAAAAGGCTGGAGGCAGTGTTCATGTTCTCTCACACACAGAGAGGATATATCACTTCCAGGGCGTCCCACATTGAAATCCCAAGCTATTGGAAATCTCTCGCGCACGCAGACATAAACACCATTATCATCAACCAAATGGAAGAGGATTTGATTTGATCCTCGACTGATATGAAGCACACTGCATTGAGATTAATTTGGGAAATGAAAAAGAAAAAACATAATTCAAAACTAATTAATCAGGATCATGGCAGAAGATGCCCAGCCTTTCTGCCTATGAAGATGCAATCTGGGGAATCAGTTCTTTGGATTCAGATCCTCTCCAGAATCTGATCAGCTCCAGCTTTCTGTCCTGCTCCATCTTGGCGCGTATCAGTGTACATATGACAGAGACATTATGGTAAACCAGAGTGCGTCTGTGAAGGGATGTGCCAAGTGGGTATTAACTAAGGCAAATGCAAGCTCATGAAAAGCTGTCTTAAAAGTCGAATTCAGCCAACAAAAACCCACAAGTCCAATTATTTTTGTTGTTAATATAACTGCCAATCACTGAATGTGGCTTCACGCTTATTTACTGCAGTGAGTCTTTTAAAAGCATCGGTGCACTAGGTTATGTGATGCACACTGAAAAGTGGCTGTGTGGTATACAAATACTATAAGGGTACCAGCATCCTTTTAACTGAGAAATCATGAGATGACTTTAAGCATTTTAAATCAACAAATGACTCAAACAAACAAAAAAACAAAAACAATTTAATGACAATCTATCAAAAGTCAATGTGTAAACAATTAGTTCCCTCAATAACTTGTTTTTGCTGAACAAAATGAATTAGTTAATTTAAAAATGTCATTGCTTTCAGATAATATAAAAACAGGGCTGTGCAAAAAGTTTAATATTGGTTTTCAAAAGCCATGGAGTTTATTTTATATTATTTATATTATATTATTTTATTTTTGTTTGTTTTTTATACTTTAAATTGCAATATATTACAACCAACATAAAAAAAGGAGGGGTGTTGATAAACTGCATGCAACGTGAGCGAGGAGGGATCGGGGGGTGAGAAGGGTCCGCAACTTATTTGAGTCCCGCAAATGCATAGACACTCCCATATGACAGTGTGTGGCTGTGTGTGTGTGTGGCTGTGTGTGTGTGTGTGTGTGTGTGTGTGTGTGTGTGTGTGTGTGTGTGTGCCTTTGCAATGAGCACCACTTGTGTCTGTGTGTGTGTGGTCACATGATGTGCGTTTTCAGCGGACGGAGGGCTGTTCAGAAATGCTAGGTAAAACACGGTGTGGATGTGGATAATTTTCATTTTAAAATGCCATTTTAACACTATGTATTAGAGCAAACAGGGCCTTGGTGTGTATTTTTTGCGATCGGGTTTGCGACGGGGGACGGTGGAGAATTGGTGATGTCGGCTCAGCATCGTGTTGTCTATTGGCAGTCCATAATAATACTAATGTCTAGATGCCATCGTCTATCGGCCCAACCCTAGATGTATACTTTAAACTTTAATTAAACTGCTCGTTTAAATTATTTTGTCAAATAAGTTACATTTCTAGTCATCCACCATAATTTTGTGGCTCAAAAGTATCAGTTCAGGCACCATTTTGGCACCAGAACAGACTTAAAAGTCACGATTTAACACTGGTTTCAAAATAACCCCAAATGATACCCAACCCTATCAATATTTCAATATATATATATATATCAATATATATATATATATCAATATAATTAAAAATCAAATAGAAAAATCAAATAAAAAAATCAAATAAAATTAAATCAAATAGAGTCCAATCAAGGACAAAAAATTTTAAAAGTTGGCGAATCAATCAAAACAGGTCCACAAAATCAAAATAAACTTAATGGAGCATGTTTTATTGCTTTGAAAAATATGCAATAAAAGGAAGTACAATTTGACTTCATATCAAAGTATAAAAAATGTTTCACTGACAATTTGTACTAATACACAATGTTGTCTTTTGAAATTCAGCTGAAGAAGTTTCTAAGCCCAACAGTCAGAAACAGCTTCTGTAAAAAATATATATCCTTTAGTAAAGACAACACAACATGCAAAAGAACAAACAGTTCACAGGGAGCTGGTAGACTGTACAGTAGTTGCTAGACGTGTTCATTCGTTACGGTGTGAAGCAACGTTTATCAAGAAACCAGCTGAACCAGTCAAACTGGTCCCTATTCACCCTCTGAAATATCTCTGTAGTTGGCAGCTTGAATCCACACAAACGTTGGTAAACTAAGTCATCAAAAACAAACAGACTAGTGCCTGAAAGATTCAAAAGTGTAATTAGGATAACTCTAGAAAATGGAAGAACGTTATTTTCCTATCAAGTCTGTGCAGAAATAAAGCCTACAAGAAATACCATTAGTAAACATCAACTTAGGGTGCTTTCACATCTGTAGTTCGCTTCATTTGGTCGGGACCAAGCGCAATAAATGATAAATTGTTGCATCTTCTGCCGTCTTTGGGTCGTTTTCATATCACACTTCTGGCTTTGGTCCGACCTAGTTGAAACGAACCAAAATGCAGTCATTTGACAAAATCCACATCTCTCATTGGCCAGATGTTGTTGAACGTATTTCCTAAACTGCTTATTGATTGGTCAGAATTCACGTGCGGGAAAATGCCAATGAACTCCCACAGGTAAACAAAACCTTTTACTCTGGAGGGTCGACTGCGCTGGCTGATTGTATCCCTGCTTTAGACAAACTATACATTACGAAAATGAAGCGCGGCCGCGGCTGGAATACAGTGTTTAATGCATCGCTCGTCACTTCAGGAGGAGCCGTGAATTAATTTAACTAAACTGCAACATGGTCATCTTGCAAAAATATTTACCAACGATCCATCAGGTAATGTTTTCCCCTCTCTCTCTCTCTCTCTCTCTCTCTCTCTCTCTCTCTGTTGGTAAAGCGCTGTCAACAAATATTTTTCCTCCATATCCCATAATGCACAGCGCATTGGCCTACGGCAGCTGAATTAGTCCAAAACGCGCAGTACTTTTTGCGGTTGGACCTGTTTTAGTACGGATCATATTCTCACCACAAACGAACCGCTCCAGGGTTCGTTTGAAAGCGTACCGAGACCACCTCTTCAAGTAGGTCTCTGGTCAGCTTTTGGTGCGCACTCGAGTACGATTGCTTAATTCTCACCTGCCCAAACGAACCTTACCAAAAGGGCAAACGAACTCTAGTGCGATTCAATCAAACTAAATAAGACAGGTGTGAAAGCACCCTTAAAAACAATGTAGCAATGTGTATGTGCCAAGTATTGTTTCTCAGCAAAGTAGTACCTGGAATATTTATTCAGTATTTGTTGTTATGCAGCTGGATAGCTCACATACAGGGTCAGTAGTGATTTGGATGTGCTCTACCCTGAGTTTCAGCAAAGCTAAAGTTAGCAGCAGGGGCTAATCTACTGCGAGGGCAGAGCATGAGGGAGATGGTGGTGGTAAAGGGGTCAATTGAGGGCTACATTATTGCCTTTCCCACAGGCAACTGCAGGGATTCCTTGAATTGAATAAAATCTCGGTCAATCTCAGTCACTGACTACGTAAAAGAGAAATATATAAATAAATAAAGAAATAAGAGGAAATCACATCCTGAGGGCATCCCCCACTGGCAGAGATGGAACGATCTCAGTTCTCTCTCACTCACTCATCCCTCTTTTAACTTCTCCAGTCGTCCAGCTCTAGTCATTTGCCAGCTCTCTATTAGACACCACTCGTTAATTATTTCAGCTCGTTTGGAAATTTTGGACACACTGTTGCTCTGAATAAACTATTTGTATCTACTAACCTATAAACACTCGCATACACATACACACACACACACACACACACACACACACACACACACACACACACACACACTCAACGGAAGGTTTTTCACTGTGACAGATGATGTGCAAACCTTTTCTCTGACCTGGTTTCCAAAAGCAACTAATCTTGTGAAACTGTTTTTGGCATTCATGTTTACCTTGGACTGGGAGCAACCTTGTGAATGACATTTAGCATGATATAATATTAATGTTAAGCAAATTAGACACACTAACACCACCAGAAATAATACATGGGTGTCAAATAAAGCCAAAAGTATTTTTAAAGCATGCCACCTGGCCCTGAGAAAGACCCTGTGAGGGGGACCCTGAGGCTGTGTTGATTTTGACTAAAGCATAGACTTGGACCTATAGAGAATAGAGAGGGCCCAAAGTCATCCAATTATAGGGCCCACTCTGGTAAAATTGAGGTCCAGGGACAAATCAACTCCATGAAAATAACACTTGGATGTGAAACAAAAAAAAAAAGTTCCTTCAAAGAGTGTCACCAACCAGACTATACAGAACACGTCAGTCATAGCCAGGGTCTGATGAATAGTGCTGCTAGTCAAGTGCAGTAGTCCTCAGTTAATTTGTGAATTCTACTGTACTCCAGGAGTAGTTATTCTGCAATGCCAAAGTCTTTCCAAGTTCCAACCTGCTACAACACAGTTGCTTGGCTATTTAAAATCATTTCGAAACCCTTGATTAGCCTGTAAGGGTGCATTGTATTAAGACTCAAGCTTAACCCTACAAGGATAGTTGTTTATGTACTGACCACCCATGACTTAGGGGCAAAGTTAACAGATTTCAATACACCTCTCAAAACCTATGAACCACCATTCTCAAATATTCAAGTGGCCCACACCACATGAACTACCTTCCAGCCACACAATCAAATCCTAGATAGCCCATCCCTGTTGAGTACTGGCTATGACTACTGTCCACCAAACAACTGCTATCCCAACAAACCAATGTCAAAACACCAGTGTCATTCTGTGATTGAAGTA
Organism: Danio rerio; assembly: GCF_052040795.2. Taxonomy (NCBI): domain Eukaryota; kingdom Metazoa; phylum Chordata; class Actinopteri; order Cypriniformes; family Danionidae; genus Danio; species Danio rerio. The sequence goes on along the minus strand of NC_141039.2, from coordinate 15,533,069 downwards.
ATCTGGGAACTGGACAAATCAGTTATATAAACTAAGGCATAATACATCGACCACATGTGGTGACCCAACTGACCATTCAGCTGACTAAGAAACCAAAGCAAATGCACAGGGTCAGCATACATCAAAAACAATTCGACGCAACCAAATTTGTTCCCTGATCATGACCGCTTAATTCACTGTCTTGCAGAACTAACCTCAACACACTTGTCTAAAAGTGTCCAGTTTATGTAGACCTTGGTTAGCTATTTCTGGTGTTACATTTGGGTCTTAGTTTAAACGGGTATAACAATGGACATCCAGGAACAGTATTGAACTCTTGCTAAATACTTTAAGCATTTTGAAAGTTAGTATGACATGAGAACACTCTGGGTTGAAAGATTCATGGGACTCACAGGAAGGCTGGAAGGTCGTCCCTGCATGGTGTCATCTTGGCCACTCTTACTGGACACAATGGGTTGATTAGAGGAAGGAGCCGAAGACTGGGAGCTGAAGGAGTCTTGAGAAAGCTCCTGAGGAAAAACATTGACCAATTGAACAACAACCAAATGAAGTACATTTGATGGAACTGCTTCAATCACAAGTTCTGTTGTTTTTGCTCTAAGTATGAAGATTCTGTAATAAATAGACATTTACCTGAGGTGGAGGTGGAAAGCGCTGGAAGGGTGACTGCTGCTGCTGTTGTTGTTGTTGTTGTGTCTGCAGTGGAGGAGTCTGAGAGTAAGGTGAAGGCTGGCCCTGTCCTGAAGTTTGCTGGGATGGCTGAGGGGGTGCAGAGCTAGGTGTCTGTGATTGTGGTGGGCCTTGCTGCTGTTGTGAGGGTCCCTGTTGTTGAGCAGGCTGCCCTGAACCAGAAGGTGGATGAGTGTAACCAGGCTGCGACTGAGACCCTTGTTGGCCCTGAGAAGGACCCTGTGACTGAGTGGGACCCTGGGACTGGGGGAAGGGAGACTGTCCTGACTGGGATTGTGGAGTCTGGGAATATGGAGGTTGGCCCTGATTGGGAACGTGAGGCCCCTGCGGCTGCCCATAAGAAGTCCCACTCTGGCCATGAGGGGTACCAGAGGGTTGCTGGGAATAAGGGGGCTGAGAGCCTGGTCCAGTGGAGGGCTGCTGGGGATATGAAGATTGCTGGGGGCCTCCATGTGGGGAAGGACCCTGTTGTCCATAGTAGCCAGCTTGGTTTTGACCATAACCACCTGGGCCATGCTGTCCATAGCCCATCTACAGAGAAAAAGAACAAAATTCAAAAATGTCATTAGTCAGCACAAGTTTTGCAGCGTACAATAAATAAAAAAACAGACATATGAACTGTGATCATCTGCAGTTGTTCATACAGGCTTTTTTTTTACTCCTGATCACCAAGCTTGCAAAGCAAAGGCAGGCATTAGCACTGATCTGCTGACTTGATTCCAATGCAAGACTTATTGATTACACTTTGATACCTTGTCAAATAAGTTAATGTCACAAAGGTAACTGCTTGGCAAAAGTTAACAACTGGGCCATTATTAGGGGTCAACAGACACCTAATTTAGCCACCATAACCCATAAATAAACCTCAATCAAATGAGTGTTTCTCAAGTGTACTGTGTATCTAGGAACTATAGACTGAATCTTGCATTACAAAAACAAACAATTGATGGTCATCTCAAGCATCCACTACTACTACATACCTGTCAACATTGGGATGTAAAAATAAGGGATACTCACACTCTTTAATGAAAGCATTTGATTGCTTTCCTAACAGTTTGTGCTTGTTTAAGACAAAATTTGTTGTATTTAAAAGAAAACCCAAGATCGACACGTTTAGATGTTGTTGCTATTATTATTTTAATTATTTATTATTACTGTTCATTCATTCATTCATTCATTCATTTTCTTTTTTGGCTTAGTCTGGGGTCGCCACAGCAGAATGAACCGCCATTATGATAATCATCATTACTATTTTTATGATGATGTGTATATGTCTGTTCAAACACACACCCAAAACCCAGTGTCCACTTGAGCTCCGCATCAAATCGCGTAGTACAGAATCCACTTGGGAAACAGTGTCTATTTATCACTATGGAGCGCATCAGCTGACAGTCATGCATCTGAACAATGGCAATGGGGCAACAGGGGCAATGGCGCCTGTAATGTAAAGGAACTTAATCGCGCCGTTTATTTAAGTGTTTTCATGCCTAAATAAAATGAAAGCACAGAACAAATTCACATTTAAGAGCAAGGGGCGGCCCCTGGTGGTTCGGCGGTATGGGTTGCGTATAGGGAGGATCGGCTCTTCACAGAAAGATAAAAATACGGGAGAAATACGGGAAAAACCTTTACGGGATGACAGCGGGATAGAACTGTAAAATAAATAAGAATACCGGGATAAACGGGAGGGCTGACAGGTATGCACTACTATAATAAAAGAAAATAACAGCTATTTTACCTTGCCATAAATTATGTAAAGATTGAGTTAATGTAAATCTTGATATTGTGATATTTATTAAAGTGTTTGAAATGATAAAACAATGCACAGACAAATCACAGTACAGAGACTTATTTTGGTATGTGCTAGGACTGAGGCTAGTGTTGTCTACAGATCTCTAATCTGTTTGAACCACCAAAAAAGTACACAGGCTTTCAGTGAAATGCTTGAATTTTGTTACTTTCAGTCAGCATCTAAAAAAGTGACCTTGCTGAAGAGTGTACTGTGTGACACAAAAGCCTGACGGTGACAAGCTGGGCACTTTCCCTCTCAAGGAAAATGAAATATAAAAATGGGGAAGAAAACTGTGTCTCACAGGGAGGTTTAATAAAACAACCTGAAGAGCATGTTCTATGCCAGTCTACAAATGGATGGCACTCCAGCGCATCTGCTTACTCACAGACACAATGGGATACCAAGCACAAGTGCACAGACAACAGGAGGAGAGAGGCTAGACACTTGAAGCCTGCTATGTACAAAAATACAGGCATGCAAGGAAATCCCCATGTGACAAATCTGAGCCTCACTGTGACCTCATAACAACCTTCTTTGAAGGCACAGATGAAAAGACCCATGAGCTCATACTGCTGTGATCAAGAATGTCATAAGACCATGAGAGGTTTTTAGGTCCAAGCAGAGTCAAAAAGTGCCTCAATTTTAATTTAAATTTTTCTTTAATTTTGAGACAGTTTTTACTTTTAAAAATGCATCTAGGACCGTTACTGGCCAATTTTTTCTTGGCTCAGTTTTTTTTTTAACCATGCACTTATAGGCTAAAGTCAATGCTAAAATGGGGAAGATGCTCCTCATCCAGACTGGCATTTTTCACTGCATTTCACCATTTACACTATGCCACCCTAAAACACTGACCATTCACACTCATAGGTATGCACATATTATGCTGTTAGCTGTACTTGCCATCTAATGGTTGCATAATGGTGATATGAGCATAGACTGTGGAAGAGATGTATCTGTAATGTCACTTATAGGTTTCTGAAGCGACAAGTAGGAGTGGCGAACCTTCGCCAATTTGTTTGCGAGTCATCCCGTCAACTGGGAGTTCTCAAAAAAGGGCAGAGGTAGAACGTGAGCGGACCTACAGACACCTGCTAGTAATTTGTTTAGATGGGCTTTACTTTGGGAGAAACGCTTAATACTTCATTACCTGTGACTCGTTTTAGTTCTGACCACATGTGCTTGATTGTGCACTATATTATTAAGTGTTTACATTAAGTGTTTAGACTTTTAAAAACATTGTTGCAATACATTGAGCTTTTATGTTGCTTTTCTACAGGAGGAAAATGCTAATTACTGTCAAATACTTCAAATATAGCCTGTTAGTAAATACAATACTATTTATGAAATCCAGACTTAACACTGTATGACAAAGTTTCAGATGATCGTTCTATAGCCTACAGCTAATCAATCTGTCAGATTCTGGAGTGCATTCAAGTTCTAAAGCGAAATATAAATGATGAATAAATAATCGTAAATAAAACAAATTCATTTATATATATGGTATAGAAGTGTATAATTTCACTCACCTGGGAAAGGAGGTCACTTGAATTGTTTTTGAACACAATTAAGTGCACACAGCATGCCATATTATATGCCACATTATCTGATAATTGTAGGAAATAATTCCAAAAGGCAGTTGACTGTGTAAAGTTTTTTAAAACAAAAGAAAAATACGACGTATATGCAGAGTTCAGCGTCTTATCAGCCGGAATAAGCTGAGATGACATGACTGCAACCAGCAGGAGTTAGCTGTCATTTAAGTGGCCATGCTCTTAATTATGCAGACTTAATATAACTTAATATAAACAAAATGGATGAGTCTTAAAAAAATTCACCCCCTCACAGTTCTGATGAAAAGTAATATTAGCTATACACACCAAAATTGTTTTTTTTTGTACCAGGCTGTAAACACTTATTTTCTGCTGAAAAGTTGGCCATTTTAACATTAGGTCAATAGAAATGTGCTTGATTTGCTTTGTATACCGTGCTTTGGAAAAGTCAAGTTTTTAAAGCTCCAAAATGTTGTGCTATAGGGTTCATAAGGTATATGGAAGATTTATTACTTGCGTTTTTTCTTTTTAGGATAACAGTTTCTCTAGCAGAAAAGCTGTCCAAAGATAGTTTTAAATTGTAAAGAAATTTGTTTTTAAAACTAATAAACACAGGCGTGTTTTAAAATTAGTTAAATTTAGGCTGACATGTTTACTGCTCAAACATATTTTAAATGTTTTTCAAAATAAATTATATTGCGCTCAAAAGTGAAACCATTTTTTTATTGTTTACCCAGACAATTACAAATCTTAAACTGGCCCATGCCTAGTCCAGATGACAAATCAGAGAGCAATTGTAAAAAGCCATGGTTTTATTCATTTTCAAAACACTCCAATTAAATGGTGAGAGTATCCACCAAAGCATTTTTCCTGAGCCGAATGTATTTTCAGGTGTTATCATTGGAAGTGCCACCTTTTTTCAAACACCAGCAGCGCTGTGAGGTGCTGAGTGTGTGTTTTAAGCAAAGCGTGTGCTCAGTGTTGTTGTTTTTTTAAATACTCCAACAGTTGGACAAACGCTCACAGCTGAGCATTTTAGAAGAGTGCTGGCATTTTCAGCTGTGCAAAACACACAATAGTGTAAACAGAAGCTCAGTTTAAAGTTAAAATGACTGACTTATCAGGTCACAACAAGCAAGCATCTAAAACGCCATAAACCAACTATCACATTTCTTGCTTTTTTGAGGGGGGTTTTATCGAACACTTTTCACAGTTTTAGCTTGTGTTGATTTGGTTCTCTACCTGCCACACATTTATGCTTTACATCAAGGATCATATTTTGAATATTAAAGGATAAAAAATAATAATATTAAAAAACCTTTAAGCCTACCTGCTGTCCATATTGTATTCCACTTAAGTTCCCAGAAGTGCGGCCTTGCATGCCCATGGGATACCTCTGAGGTCCCGGAGGTCCATAACCCTGCCCTGGGTAAGGAGGACCCTGCTGTGAGCTAGGGGGAGGCCCCTGCTGCTGAGAGTAGGGGTTTCCGGCACCATAGTGCTGCCCACGAATTTTTCCCACCTGATCCATAGGTCCAGGAGGCTGTAAAAGAAGAAGAAAAAATAAAGAAATGAAAAGATGTGCAGGTAACACAGCTGTATAGTTCAAAATCATCTAGTCCCATAAAACAGATGAAATTATTGTGGTGCGTTTCAGTTTGCGGCATCAGTAACCTGCACGCAAAGCATTTGGATCATTAATTTTCTGAAAGCATTCACTTAGGCTTCTCTGGTTAAAATGCAGTCAACGGTGATCAATATCAAGAGAGGCCTATTTCCTCTGTTATGCCGCTGTGATTGTTATCATTCTTAACAGAGTATTAGCCAGACACACCACCCAAAATCAAAAATAGATCTGTATGTTTCAAAAACAGTGCCAGCGAAGGGAGGAGAAACTGGCGCTGAATGAATGAGAGAGTGAAAGCAGCGGTTCAATCTGCCAGGCTATCCTCAGTGCCAGCGGCTGGAGACTGCATGGATGAATACTGAACTTCCCTTTTGAAAACAGACAAGAGGAAACAAATGTGTATGATGGCTGGAGAGCGACCCGTAAATCAGCTCATAGCACAGAGAGAGGTAAGGGAGGGTGTCAACATAATAAAGTCTGTGGGAATTATAGTGCTTGAGAATAAGGGAAAGATGACAGGCATCGCTCTATTTCTCAAAACAGGAACTAGGATCATAAACTCAAATTGGCAATGAACTGCCCAGTAAAAAGACAGCACTCACTCTCAAGTGTTCTAAAGATCTTTCATGAGACTTGAACCGGCGAACAGCAATTCAACATCCGCTTCTGAAAGTTCAAAACTGCATTGTTCACATAAATCAAAGCACTCTACACTGCAAACCTTGAGCATATATTTTCTGCTTCTCTTGATTATGCAGAAATAATTATCTGAGAAATTGGCACACTGGCTATTTATTCAGAATTTTTTTCATTATCGTACATTAGTAACAAATTTCAAGACTCAGGCAATCAGTGCATTTCCTCCTAGGTTTAGGACCCTCTTTGATTTTAATATACATCAGTTGAGACGAACGGTCCTAACATGCTTTCAAATATGTCTACCCTGACCAATTATGTTCAGATATCACAGGATCGTCTTTATTTCGCAACACAAGAGTACTACTGAACACATAAACCCATGCAGCTTACACTTGCAGAAAAACAATCAAAAAAACTGAACGACAACAATGATCCTGAGTGCAATCAAAAGCTTTGGTACGACACAGCAAAGTGTGAAGAATTTGGTTTGCCATTTCTCACGAGACATTCAATAATGTGTTTGGTTAGTAGACGTATACTGAGACCCCGAATACACTAATGTGTTTTAGTTTTAAAATGCAGAGTTTAAAAGTTTTGTTACGAGTACGCCATCTGTCCACACTACGCCAGAGTTTTCGAGCCCCAAAAACTTAATTCTAAAACGGAGACATCTGAAAACGAAGGCGGTGCTGCAGACATTCGCCTCTCTGATTGGGGCTTTTCCCCCAATATTATTAATATTAAGTAGCCTACACACACAGTTCAGTCCTGCATCCTCTCCTTGTAAGTTTAGACTTCGCAAGTTTGATATGGAGTGTATTTTATAAAGTCATTCACATCACCCTGACTATGCTGTTTCACTGTCTCAACAATAAAATGAAAACATGATGTGAGAAACTGCCTGTTTTCATTTTGTTATTAGCAACTTAACAGACATCAAAAATTTTGACGCGTTGTGCAGCTGCATAATATAAGCGTCATCTTCAAGCATATTTATAACAAAACGGAGCCTATAACATTACTGCCTCCTTTCATTTTCATTGAAAATACAAAACATACCCTCCATACCCTTTAATTATCAATAATGGCCATTTTAAAAATATAACGTACAATAAATTGATACAATATAGGAAATAAAGGCAAGCAATCAGTCAATTGTGCAGAATCAGTGTCTGCGGTTACATTAATTAAGATATTAACCTAACTTATACTCGCGCTCAGCCAAAACACGTGACCTGAGAACAAATAATAGATTCAAAAGACCAAAGTCAGGGAATATGTTGTTAGATATAGACAACAAGATGAATTATATATCACGTTTAACAAATATAGCGAGATTAGAGTCAACGGGAGATCCTTGATGAACAGTCCGACGTGCACAGCTCTCATATTGGTATGTGCTCAAAACACGCTGCAGCGCATGCCAAAGTGTGTGTGTGGTCACGTGATGTGCGTTTTCTCCGTTTTAATGTAGACGGAAAGCTGTTCATAAATGCTGGGTGAAACGCTAGTGTGGATGTGGATAGTTTTCATTCTAAAACACGCTACTGTAAATGGGGCCTAAGAGCAGGGCTGTGCGACTTGGGGAAAATATCTAACTATGATTATTCTGAAAGATATTGCAATTGCAATTTGATTTGCGGTTAAATTTTTCGGTCAAGCTAATCACAAATATGTTATAACGGTGTATTTTGTTGTGATAATGGGATTTCGTTGAGACATATTTTTTCTCACTTGTGCATATATATTTTTTGCTCTTTAGTTTTGAAAAAAAAAAAATAAATAAATGTTCCTACTCTCACAAATGGTCATGAGCTATGGGTCATGACCGAAAGGACAAGATCTCAGAAACAAGCGGCTGAAATTAGTTTACTTCGTAGGGTGGCAGGGCGCACCCTTATAGACTGGGTGAGGAGCTCTGTCACCCGGGAGGAGCTCGGGGTAGAGCCGCTGCTCCTCCACATCGAGAGAAGTCAGCTGAGGTGGCTCGGACATCTGTTTCAGATGCCTCCAGGACGCCTAACTAGGGAGGTGTTACAGGTATGTCCCACTGAGAGGAGGCCTCGGGGAAGACCCAGGACATGCTGGAGGGACTATGTCTTTTGGCTGGCCTGGGAACGCCTCGGGTTCCTCCCCCCGGAGAAGCTGGAAGAAGTGTCTGGGAAGTGGGAAGTCTGGGGTTCTCTCCTAAGACTGCTGCCCCGGATAAGAGGATGAAAATGATGATGATGATGATGATGCTTGTTAGTTTTGATTAATGTTTATTTCTGTTTATATAAAGCTTGTGCTCATAAGGTGCAACTAAAAATTAGGCGCAATAGCCAAAATTTAAAGTTAGGAGCACCAGTGCTACCAAACAAAAAGGTTCATTTTGAGCCCTGCATAAGAAAAGCTAAAAAAAAAAAAAAAAAAAAAAAAAGATTTTTGAGTTTAAGATTTGCTTTTAATAGAGTCTCACCAGATAAAAAAATTATTGTCAGATAACATTCCAAAAGTTTATGTTTAACAGATTGTTTGATACAGTGAACAGAAATATTTGACAATTTGAAACTGTTAATATTAGGAATTTAATAGCTGCAGCTTTGGAAGCCTGCGCTAGAGTTTGCAAAATATGGCAAGTCAAGATACTACTGAGTATAGAAAACCATACAAATCAGTAGATGTATACAAAGATATTATTCAAAACACATATATGCAAAACATCATTTGTCAATCAATAAAAATAATTCAGACATTTTCAGAAAAACATTTTGTGATTTATGTGCAGCCTTACCCAATTTTTAATAGATTTTTCTCAAGAGACAAAAACCTATAAATTTACACTCATAACATTTGCAATATTACATATTGTGAAAACTAAATGCAAATATATTTATACAAACACATTTTCAGAAATTCCAGCAACAACAAGGAAAAAAGAATTCTAACAATTATTGAAAAAATCTAAGTAAAGAAAATAAAATGTTTGATATATAATTGTGTTGCATGCTTGTTACCATGACATTAATTACTCACAGACTGTATGTAATATTTTGGTCATGTCACCCACCACTCAGAGTAACTTTGGAAGTCACTAAAATGTTTGAATACACCCACTGGACTCTTGAGGCCTACTGAGGACTAACAAACAAACATTTCGCACTACTGAAAGATCACTAGAGCTGGTAAAAGGCACAGAAACACATGGGAGATTCCTGAAGTGCAAACAGGTCTCAGCTGTGACCGGGGAAAATCTTCAGCCAGCATCGCTCTCTCTAGACATCAAGAGCAGTGCTGGAGAAGCTGGACATGTCTGAGATTATTGAACTGAATCTAGGCATTTTTCCTCTGCGGACGAGAGCAACAAACAAGAAACACATTTTCAAAATAAATATTATTTCAGATGGATGAGATAACGGATTTTTACCCTTAAATTACCAGTTTGATAAAAAAAACTTTTCAGTAAAGTTAGATACATAAATATAGGACTGGGTGATTTAGGCAAAATTTCATATCCTGTTATTTTTAGAAGGAATGACATTATACATCCGGTATTTTCCCATAAATGGTTACTTGAGAGTTAAAGCCTTTATTAAAACATTATTAAACCTTTTTTGAGCAAAATATAATTCAAACACAAGTTTCCCTCCCTGTTTACAAGTAAACAGCTGCACAAAAATAACAGCTGCACAAAACCTTTGATAAATAAAATACAGTACAGGTTCTTATTCTTAAAACTGTTGCAAAACATTTCAAATTATAAACAAAATCTTTGATAAATAAATACAGTACAGGGTTTTTTCCTGCTTAACACTATACACAATACTACTGTGCTGTTGTGCAAATAACAAAGTAAACAAAACCATAGAAAACAGCTACATTGTCAGAGCAAAAAAGGAACACACTTAAATAGTAACACAACAAAAATAATTGTAGGATAGAAAAGAACCGCAATAAATGTAAATATGAAACAGTATTTTAAGGCATTAATTAGTGTTGTTATAAGCAATCCTGTATATCACAGGTGTGTGATTTATAAATTTACAGCTGTAAATGTTTTTTGTTACACATATACATGTATGTATTGAGCATAATTATTAAACAGTGAACATATCAAACATATCTAAAGAGAAGTTTTTCACTTCATGTAAAAAAATACACTTTCTTTTGTTTTGACTGAACTTGTTTTACTAAATTTTAAATGAGATGAAAACGAATAGACTATAAATATGAGAAGTAACGAAATTGTTTCAAAACACTGTGTTGAAATGCTGGTTAATCATATTAGCAGAGCTAAATGTGTTATAACGAAAATGTAAAGAAGAGACCGTCGTGTAATAAATACTGAACTTATCATCAGTGAATATTTTAATTCTTTTGAACACATTCAGGTGCTGCTTGTCAATTTGACAAGGCTTCTATGTTCATTCGTGCTGTCAATTACGGAAGAAACGATCAATAAAAGGTTTCTGATAAAGCGCTGTGACAGCTGCAGGCACTGTGTGACGTGCGTACACACGAGCGGGAGTCAGATTTGTTTGGGAAGTCAGATAAATTTTTCACCATATCAGCACTGTATGTTCCTCAATGTGGCGTCAGTGATGGATCGTTCTTGAACTATTCATTCATTTTCAACAAATCTTTTCTATGATATTGGATAATACTGCATCGCGTTTGAGAATCATATCGATATATCCCCTGAACCCGATATACCGCCTACATAAATATATTTGATCTATATCAGTTAATATTGCACTTCAACTAATACAATATCTATTGGTAAAATAACTGTTTTAGTTAATGTATTAGTAAATGGCAACTACCCTCAACAATTGACTAAAGAGTTTATTAATTTCTTTTTAAATATACAAAAATAAAAGCTGTGAACATGCGTTCAGTTTTATTATTTTGTACCAACTAATGCAACATAATACTTTAAACCTTTTACTGCTCACATTATTAGTAATATTTTATTATTTATAATATTATTAATTAAGCTTGTAGTATTGAAGAATAATACTTTTAACTTTTAACTGCTATCATTATTATTAGCTTTACAAAAACAATCTACTGTAATATGCGCTACAATTTCCAGGTAAAGCACAAATCCTATTTAGGCAAGTTGTCATGTTGAGCATTTTGTGCGTTTGAGTGTGTGTTGTAAACAAAACTGCTTTGCTCACTCGCACGTAAACATGTTGTGCTATACAGGCATCTTTTTGTCGTTTAATATTCACAGACATACCATGTTTTAATCAAGCGTACAGCCCTAAGTTTGATTACTGCACCCAAAATGCAAAATCCTCAGACATTTCATGTTATACAGTAAAATCCATGTCTATGACTACATTCCGCAATTTCACCCACATTTTCTGCATCATGGAAATCCTCCAGCCCTACAGTACAGCAGTGTTTACTTGGATAAAAATGGAAGATTCTTTCTGCATGCCGTGATAAAGCAGTCCAGACAGGGTTATGGCTGAGATCACTGAGGCTTTCCACCAAAAGGGTAAATGGAAGAGGATGAAGAAGAAAAATGATGTCCGAACAAAAATCTGAGTGAACCCCTGACCCCAAGCTGCCATCTTCATTTTTATTCTTGAAGTTTAATGGCCCTGCATTATCCAGTGAAAACTATTACGTGAATAACAAATTCATTTTTAGTATGTTGCCTTGAGGGAACGGCCCACAAATCAAGACAGCAGGCCAATGGACATCTAAATCCTCTTCTTTCCGGAGACAGTGGTAAACATGAAGTTGTAGACGCGCTCCTGTATCCGGTCTAAAAATGCTGAGGTTGCTTTCACACAGTATTATGTACATGAATTACCCCAGGGTCGCCTTAAGCGCGGGACGCGGTGGCGAGAGAGAATGACAGTTGTTCAGAAATGAAGTGCTTTTAATTCATCCTCAGGCAAGGTCAAAGATAAGCAGCACCGTATCTTGCAGTCTCTCGTTTTTAAATAGACAGACGTACTTTATTGATCCCTGAGGGGAATTCAAGGATTTCCCGCTGCAGTGTGTCTTCGCCGAGGGTGAGATTTTCCTCTTTCACTTTTTTAATGAATGATACTAGTTAACAGTGACAATAACAATGAGCCAGTCATGGGATTTTCCTTCTGAAACACCCCTGGCTGTTACTGAAAACAAGACCTTGCAGAAGCTGAAATCATTTTCTACAGCGGTTATTAGAAACAGGATATTTAAGGAGAAATTAATGCACTGCAGTAGTTTTTTTTTTTATAAGGCTCACTCGGAATCTGCGAGTGCAGAAATCCGCAGATTTTTAGCCCATCATTGAGTATTTATTTGCTTGTGTAAATGTGTGATAATGTATATTTTTTAAGCTTTTAAATTAATTTCAGTACTATTATTGACTAATACGAAAGTGTTCATTTGATATATTTACAATACAGGATGTAAAATAATATTTTTATCTTTTCTTATCTTTTATTAGATATATGATACTTTTTGTTTACCAAATAAGAGGATCTAGATGGATTCGCATTGTAAACAATAAATAAAAATTTAAAAAGTATTATTTTTTACCATATATAATGTGTTTTAGTTATAATATTCAAACTAATTTCGCATAAATCCACAGATTTTTTATCAAATTCTTCACAGAAGTAACAAAAATGCCCGCAGATTCTGTCTGGCCCTATAAGCAATTATTAGCAATGCGAAGTTATAATAAGTAAAAAAGTTTTATTCGAAAAATAAAATTAAAGGTAGATTTTTAGAAATGTGGTTGTGAGAATTAATATATATAAAAATAAATGTATATAAAAATAAATAAATGTATATTTACCATATATAACACCAATTAAACCAACAATTAGTCAATATAATTGTTTATATTTATATAACATTTATATTATATTGTTTACTCGTATAAAAAATTCTATTGCAATTATATTTCACGTACATTTAATAGTACTTAATAGATTTTACAGTACACAAAACAATTTTAATTTTAATTAAGGCATTTATTCCTACAGAATGAAGATGCACACAGGATCTACATGAACATATCAGAAGTTCATGTTAACCGGTAATTGCTGGGTGTTCAACCAAAGTCAAAATTTGAAACAAAAAATGAAATGCATTTGTCTGAATTTATATTATGTACATGTGTATTTTTAAATACTTTTATGGCTCACAAGACTGCAATATTACAAAATAACTCATTCTGCATCATTACTAGTCTTGACTGTTCAATTCAATTCATGTTTATTTCAATAGTGCTTTTACAAATGTAGATTGTGTCAAAGCAGCTTAGCATAGAAGTTCTAGTAAATTGAAACGGTCAGTCCAGTTTTCAGAGTTTTAGTTCAGTTTAGTGCGGTTTAATTTTTATTGCTGAAAGTCCAAACACTGAAAAACTATCCATCAATGCACAGCTCCACAAGTCCCAAATCAAGGAAGCCAGTGGTGGCAATGACCAGAATCAAACTTCACCAACTTATTGTCCAACAGAAATAATCTAATACACTAACAGAAAAAAAAAACAAAACTTTAAAATCAGCTTCATAATTTTACAAAACGGATTCTTTCCCATGTAATCCAGCAAATAGTTATAACCATCTCTGCAACACATCAATATGTTAATCGTTATATACACATGCTGAATACTGCCCAGCATTAATTTACCAAAATATAATAAAAAGTTTTACAAAAACTTTAAATGTTGTGTATGTAGATTTTAAAAAGCCCAAAAGAAACATTTGCCATTAAGTGTCCATGACTCTCTGTAGTAACATCTGTTAATGCAGTCGCACACGTATACACTCGTACTCCTCAGGCTCACCTTTCTCAACCCCTCCTCTCCTCATCCACCAATCAATCGCTTGTCCGTGGCTGGCTGACTTCCTCTCTCACTCTCCCTCCAAAAAGGGAGGGAAAAAAATAAATAACTGCAATTAGCACATGGCTAATCTGCATAGAGGAAAGCCAAGCGCTCTTGGCAGAGGAGGTTACACCGGGTGGAATGTCTCACTGTCTGTTGGGGAAGCGGGAAAGGGGTGTGTATGTGTGTGTGTGTGTGTGTGCTTGAGAGGTCGAGGCGTCGGAGTGAAGTATGATAGCACAGATAGCGCCGACTCTACTGAGCCAGACAGATGGATTGGGTACGGACGATAAACAACTGCTGCTAATTTAATCCTCCACACGGACAAACGGCCCGGGACTAAGGCAAAGCACCATTGTAGAGCTCAAACACCAACACACACTAATACAAATCGCCTCGCTCTGGTGTAGGTTCATCCAGGCACGGAAGTCTAAAGCAGTTAGCACTGAACATGTACAGGCACGTGGAGTCAAAAGCATTTACACCTTAAAAAGAGGAAAAATGTCATCTCCGCTATAATGCCATATTTACAATTTTACGCAACCAGCAGCACAGCTCACTACAGCCAGATCTGCAAAGCATTCCACTCCATTACTTCTTTGTAAACATATTTTTGTCCTCATTTTAATAAACATAAAAGAAAAATCGAACATATTCATGACTAAATTTACATGAGCGGTGGCTAAAATCATAAAATTCAATTAAAGTTTATTTGTATAGCACTTTTCACAATTATCGTTTCAAAGCAGCTTTACAAAAGGAGCACATTATGGCATTACAATCTAAGTCAGAATGGGTAAGGTTATTAGTTACTATAACTTTACTAATTGTAGGGCTGCACAATATTGGAAAATCCCTCACTATACCGTGGTTCATCTTTCGCAGTCTCTTTCCTGTGCCGTTTCTCCTGTAAAGTACAAAATGTGTTCAGCTTGCTAGATTGACATAAATCTGAACGTTCTGCACTGTCAAAGGAAGTGGAAGATGTTAACAATTGCACGAAAAGTTGGACTGTTCTGAACATGCTAAAGGAAGGTAGAAGTTATGCGGATGTTTTACCTATAGAAGGAGCAAATGTTAGAGTCTGAAAAAAGGTTTTGATCATTGGTTTCATTCTATAATACTGGACTTATTTTTAAGTCCAGTATGACAGTTTGAACTTTGAGAGTGTTTAAACAAGAAAAAAAAGTGTGAAAATATTAATGCTTGCCTGATAAGTGTATAAAGAGTATTGAGGCGTTTTATAGCCTTAAAACATCTACAATAATTGTAAAAAAAAAATAAAGCAGACTACTTAGCGAATTTCATCTATTGTGGGTTATTTTTAGAACAGAACTCCCACAATTAATGAGGGACCACTGAATTAGATTTTTTATTAAATATTTTCACAAGATTATTTGAATAGCACTATTTGATGTTTTTCTGGAGAGTCTAACAGTATTCACATACAGAAATTGAATAATCACAATGTACAAAAAAAAGCTTTACTTTGTCTCGTTTTACTCCAAATATCTAAATATTATTAAATCAACTTCAGAAAAAAAATAAGGCAAGAGTTTTTCCTTCAAACAAGCAAATGTATCCAACCAGTGGATTAAAATAATGCTGTAAGAAAACCTTTTTGTTTGTTTTTTTTTTTTTTGTTGTATAAATCGTATAAATTTCATATAAATACAGTAATTATATTCAATTCTGTAGCTCCTTGCCAACTATAATCCAGACATATCTTGCTATGCAAATACTGTGGATGCACACATTGCGATATTGATGCTAAAACGATATATTCTGCAGCCCTAATTAATTGCTAATATGTTTATCAGTTAAATTATGATGTATAAACAGTTAACCTGCAGTTATATAGTAAATAGGTGATGTTGATGTGTACATGTTCAATGAGGTATGTTTTGTGTATTAAGTGTATGTGCTGTCTTGAAGAAAAAAAAAAAGTCAAAAGGTTAATTAAATGACCTTCAAAAATTCAATAAAATTCAAATGAAATAAGTACAAGGTAATTCAGTAATAAAAGTGATACGTTTGTAAAATGTAATTAACTTTAAAAGACCATCATTTTCTTAGTGGAGCTTTAATTTAATGCATTTCTGCTGATTAAAATATTTTTTGGGATTTATTCATTTAAATCTTATTTAACCCACATGATCATACATCACAGCTTCAACAAAAAAAGAAACAGCAAAATCGATTTTTATCACTGACAATTAATGTTAATAAGCTTCACATTTCGTCTAAAAATCTAATATTTAATAATGTTTCAAATAGAAGAGTGAATGCAACCTGAGTGAAGAAGCTTTAAAAAACATTTATATTTGTTTTACTATAACTTTAATTAATATTATTAAAACACTTAAGCACAATAAATATACACGGGTTATGTAGAATATTAACACGTCTATGACGTTGAGTACTATTGAAAACACAAGTCGTTCTGCTTGTCTTAGTGATGGGAGTACAATTCTAAATGAGATTCTGCCCTTGCTTAGACAAGTCTCATCTTCTCAGTAGCAATTTAAACCTGCAAATTCTTTTCATTTGTTGAGTAAAAGGCTCAATGAAGGAGAATAGACACTCCATCAATTCCCAATTACACCTCACTGGCTTTAGGAATATCAAAGCTATAAATTGAGAAAACTACAACCAATGGTGACATGGGAAAGAGGAATTATAAATCACTTTTACAGTCAACAACTTGTACGCTACTAATGCGAGTGGAACTAGAAGAGACACATTTACAGATAAACTGCACACTCCTGATGCGTCTCCAACTATTCAGAACTGGAGCAAAGGAAAAGGCTTGGCAGGCCACACACACACTCACAAATTCAGTAATGTAATAAAGAGATGCTAACTAAACCAATTATCCTCACAAGCAGCTTTTACATGCATTTTCAAACAAGCTAAATATAATGTACTGGTATAATTAATAACAGAATATAACAATATTTATTTTTAAATCATGATGGGATAAAGCCCAGCTCACTCAAACAATTATAGGAGTAAAACACATTTTTGTTCAGACTACAAAATATCAAACCAATTTTGGCATGATCTGTTGAGATGTGCCCAAAAATATATTCCCTGGAACAACAGAAGCATCAATTTCTTGTATAGTGCGTCATGGCGAATGGCAATCAATGCAACATTAAACACACTTTATCACATCCCAAAAGATTCAGTTAGGTAGCCACAGGATCCAGAAGTCAGACACTGATCTTTATTGGTATAATATATAATATCTCTATTCTGACATGTTTTTTTGCACAAAACAAACATACTTGTTCATGGCATTTTTCTAGTATGAGAAGTCTTAAAATGGTAAATTACTGAAATTGTGCTGTGTGTGAAACAGGGTAGGATCACTGGTATAAGCACATACAAGAACTCAAAACACAAACAGCCAGGACACACCAAGTCCATGGATGGCAGCTTAGAGCCTAGGCATGGGCCGGTATTTGGTTCTGACGGTACATTAAGCTTGGATAAATATATCATGGTTTCACGGTATCACAGTATTGCGATAACCGTTCTAAAATAAGTTCTTTTTAAATGTATTTTCCCCCTATTGAACACAATATTTTATTTTAAGAAACACCTCAAATATTTTGGACCAGTAGCTTTTCTTGTAGAGGTTCCTTTTCCATAAAAAACTCAATAAAATAGTTGTGAAAAAAGTAAAACATAAAAAAGTACATAAACCTTAGAAACAGTATAACAGAAAGCTTTGGCGGTTTTAAAACCTTGACTTTTCCAAATCGCAGTATACCTTGAAACTGGTTATCTTCTCATGCCTAATCAAGCCATCTGTGAACTCAGGCTAGTTTGTTTCTAGTTCTAGTTTGTTTCTTTGTTGCTAGTTCTGTCAGGCTAGTTTGTTTGCTGATCAACAAACTACTGTAAGAATGGTACGCAGACGTTTACTTCACAGAGGAATAGTTCACTGACAAGCTTCCTGAATTGAAAATTTAAAGACAATCATAATTGGCCGATCGCGCAATCGAAAATAATCATTCTGCAATTTAACAGCTTTGCACCTCGGCATTGCAGCTGATCTGAAAGCATGTGAAAATACTACATTTAGTACTAGGGTTTAGTATTCAGAGTGATCTGTGTTGTTATAATGGCGTCTGTAAAAAAGGTGCACAACCAACAGGAACCAGCCAACAGTATCTGAGGTGTTCACTAAATTTACTAAGTACAAGTGTGAAAGTGAAAGACTGAAGCAGTCTACTGACCCGCTGACTGCCTGGACCCACTGTCTCGAGTCCATGACAGTGTGTGTGTGCGTCTTTGTGTGTGTGTGTGTGTGTGGTCACATGATGTGCGTTTTCAGCAGTGAGGCCTGCTCAGAAATACTAAATGCCAGTGTGGATGTGGATTGTTTTCGCTCTAAAATGCCATTTAAAAACTAAGACCTATCAGTGTATACAGGCATTGTCTATCGGCCCAACCCTATTTAGTACCAGAATTTTTAATCTAAACACACTTCATAACTTCAAGCGTTTGAAATAAATAATTATATGAGATGATTCAGTAGTTGTGTGTTTATTAGTCATGTTGAATCAACAAAAGCGGTTAAACCCTCTTCTCTGATTGGTTTCCCGGGTCTCTTCTTTATGCACGGCTCATACACAGTTGTACAACTAAAATTCCATGACTTTTCCAAGACTTTCAAGTAAATTTCCATGACCTAATGTTTCATGTAACGTCTACATACACATCAGGGCTCGAAATTAACCTTTTTGATTGGTAGCACCGGTGCTCCTAACTTTAAAAATGTAGGCGCATCAGCCAAAATTTAGTCGCAGCCACCAATTATGAGCACCGTTACTACAAGTTTTATACAAACATATTTATTGTATTTGAAATAATCACTAATCAAACTAACAAGCAAAAAAATATATATAAATATATGCAAGCGTGAGGAAAATAGCCTATGTCTCAACGAAATCCCGTTATCACAAGAAAATACATTTTTATAACATAACTGAGTGAACATAGCATACACGGAGCGCTCACTGGCCCTGCACACACTGCTTGAATGAATCTGTTAACGGTATAACTCTGCTGTTCTCACTTTTGACTGTCGGATATTGCACTGATGCTTTTGACACATACTGTACCTTATTATATGCATACATGTTAATAGCAATACCGGTCTTTTTAGGAGTAGCGATGTTAGTTTACTCCGTTTGTGATGGTGTACGTGGTGTTAAATTTGACATATAGCTGCCCCTTGCACGGCGGACAGCATCTGGCGATTATATGAAGGATTAAACTGAAGCTCTCGTGCTAAATGTGCTAAATGTGGCAAACAGTTACCTGAAAATCCCATACCACAGACTTTTTATAGTGGACTTGAAGCCAATGGAAGTCTTCTACTCTTGGTAAAGTGTAGATGGTGGATTAACATTCAGCACATGATCAGTATGTGTCATTATTTGTAACTAGATGGTTTCTAAAACTAAATCTGTCAGTGTTATGTGATCTTCATTCTCATCTTCAGCGCTTTACAATTTTTCGCGGTAGTAGCTCTCTCTGTCATCCAAAGCCAGAAGGCGCTGAGTGATTGACAGCTGATATTAACCAATCATTTGCGTTCAGTGCTAGGGCAGTGGTGGGCCAATAAGAAGAGCGCGAAGGCGAGGCAAGCATTACGGACTAGAGTTTACTGCAGGAAGTTGACATGACAACTGTTTTAAACCATTCCTGAGCGCTGCGTTTCGCTTTTCAAGTGCAGACAAAGAGCTTAGAGATGCATTCTGCGTGAATGTCTCCCGAATCCGCGCATGTGTTGAACATTTTGCAGTAAAAACTGGTCGCACACAACAATTTTAAGCACTCGCAGAAATGCTCCCAAATATATTTTAAGGTCGCATAGATAAAATTTTGGGCGCATATGCGACCAAAATGGTCGCAATTTCGAGCCCTGCACATGGTAAATAATAAGAAAAACAATGCACATTCAAATTCATAACAGCATATTGTAAAAGTAGAAACGATCATTCATTCGGCTTAGTCCCTGATTTACGAAGGAACCGCCAACTACTTATCGTAAATTTATTTAGTTAACCATCTAAAATATAGTTTATTCAATTATACAAATATTTGTTAAACTGATTTCCATGTTTTTTCCAAAACTTTTTCAGGCCCGGAAAATGTCATGACTTTTCCAGGATTTCCATGACCGTAGGAACCTTGTTGGTGGCATATTTGAAGTTTTGCAAAGCAATTTCTGGCCTTCAGAGAAAATTTACTAGTGATCACAGAGTCGTACTTCCCTAAATAGCAAACAATTCCAATTAATTTCAATTACTTGTGCAGCCCTAGTTTAGAAAGTATATAGCATATATCATTCGTCGTTATATGAGCAATTCCATGCAAATGACAACCTTGCCACGAAAAAATAAAAAAAATCAGTCTTCACCAAAATACTGAAACCATTTCTACGTTTTTTGTTTAAGCAACTATTTTAGTACTCTAAAATGTCTCTGTCGATGTTTTC
The DNA here is from genome assembly GCF_052040795.2 of Danio rerio. Taxonomy (NCBI): domain Eukaryota; kingdom Metazoa; phylum Chordata; class Actinopteri; order Cypriniformes; family Danionidae; genus Danio; species Danio rerio. Next base: position 15,512,423 of record NC_141039.2, on the reverse strand, counting down.
AAACATTTTTATTTAAATTTAACGAAGTCACACAAGTGCCAATTTCACATCCGTCACATCCATAACAAAGTTTTTTCCTCATAAATGAAAAAAAAAAAAAAAAAAGTAAAATAAAATGAAATTAGTAGAAAGCCAACTCTTATCCTTTCATGGTTTCCACTACATTCATTCTTCCATGGTGCCGAATGGCTGACTGACAGGTAGGTACGTGATGCAAGAGGGCAGCAAACACGACTTTTAGCCGTTGCACATTACTTCAGGACTATTTAATACCGCTCTGTAGGTCTATTGAACACATTCATAAATATTTCTAGCAAATCTTATAAATGTTGAAGACATACCCGTTACATAAACGCACAAAATCACACTTCAGCAGTGTTTATTTGAAAGTGCACAAGAAGATCTGCGTTTGAGCAGTTGGTAGATAAGTTGGTAGATTGGTGTAAAAAAGGCCTGCCACCACAGCTGGAAAAAGTCCTAGGAGGAAACACTGCCTTTGATTAGCATTATTGCTTTTGGCTTGTATGTTGAGTACTGTAAACTCATTAACTTTTTTGGTCACATCCATAAAGAATGTTTATTTTCCTCTTTTAAAATATAAAAAAATGTTTACAGACAGACATTTTTCCAATCCCATAATTCTGTGGATAGTTGTTTTGGAAAATCTATTATTACAATATAGTGTTAACATTATGCCTTCTCTGTGAATTTATGTTTACAATTTTTACTGCAAATGTTACATTCATAATGCTGGAATTGCTCATAGATGTCATCATAACTTTTCCTACAATTACTACTCTAAACATGGTACATATTAAAATAAAATGTGGCAGCATAGGACAAGACATCTAAAAACAACTCCTACAATAAAAATAAGCTAGAAACAGCCAAAACAAAGCTGCTTTGCAACATTCAATACTCAGTAACCAAGATCTTAGTACAAAACTATCTTGTACTAATAACCCTATAAACCAATCTTACTCATTTTAAAATATATTCCATTCTCCCTGTCTCACAGCTCTGCAAGAAACTTTTACGCTATAGCAAAATCTAGCACAACATACAACATGACCAATGTGGTAGTATATCGAGCCATTGTGCAATAAAACAGCCTTCATTTTCAACAGCACTCAGTCCATGTCATTCAAAAGCTGTCCAAATAAGCATTCTTCTAGGAGATGCATCCATGACCGACTACACTGACAGCAGAGATGGCATATTTCTAGTTAGTGCGTTGATTTGGAACTGTCAGCCAGTCCCGTCATTCAGCTAGCACTTTGGAAACATCAGGAGAAGGTGGTTAGCCCCACTGCTTTGTAATGACAGCTATAAGTTAGCGATCGGTGACAGTAATGCCTAGTTCAGACTGCGTGATTTTAACCCCGATTTTGGCTCGCCGACAGGTTTTGAGAAATCGCCGACAAATGCCTGAAATCACAGGCAAATCGCTGCTCGTGCACGTGAGTGACAATCACACAGTATGAACGATCAAAGACGCGATCTGAGAGAATCGCCGATGAGTCGCCGATGCCTGTGAGATATTTGGCATGCTAAATATCTAGAGCTGTCGGCGATTCAAATCATGCCGTGTGAATTAAGTTTTGACTGAAAATAACATCGGCGATCGCCTACAGCCAATGAGAGAGCAGCTTTCACTTGTGTGTGCGTGTGTGTATACCTGCTGCAGGCAGCGGGAGGCTGGGGGAGAAGTTAAAAGCGCTCTTTTTCGGTTTATTTGGACCCGCGAAATGGAGGAAAAACTAGTGGAGGTTTGACAGGACTCAGGAGCAACCGTGTCTGTTTGACGTTTAATACAGAAAGAAATTAGTTTATTATCAACGTTGAGGAGAAATGGCTAATTCCCTTTAAACCCAGGTGAGCAAACATGTACATGTTCAACCCCATTAAAGGCTTCTTTCTCATTATGTAGTTAATAACAAAATATATACTACATGTTTTTGGCTGTGAGACGTAGTTTGGACGAAGTTGTCGGCGATTCTCCTTATAGTAAAGTCATACAATGTGAATGTCCATGTCGCCGATCCATCTTGCAGTGTAAACAAAGCAGCGACGAAACGCTAGCCCCGATAGTCATGCAGTGTGAAAACATCTGTGACACGACTACTTTGAAAATCATGCAGTCTGAACTCGGCATAAGAGACAGTAGCAAGTCTGACCTGATGACAAACCAATGCTGTTAAAGGCTTTAACAAGTTTTAACAGTTTTCTTTTATCATATAAGAGATTTCACATTAAAAGAATACTGTGAGCAAGCCTTGCACCAATACTGCTGGCCTGAAAACAAATAAGGACTAATGACACTTACATAAAAAAAATGTAATGATACTGGAATTTCTATCTTTCATACGATACTGCAATGAATAGCACTAAAAGTAACAGGTAAAAATGTCTTTCTGCCAAAAATGTTATCTAGTTAAGGAGATCTGTAAAAACACAACCAGAGCTTAAGTTTAAGCAGGCCAAGTAGCCTAATAGCCTATTTAATTTCTGATAAAACTAAAACCAAAGCACAATTAAATCGCATTTTTTGTTTGAAAAAATATATACATACAGATATGAAAAAAATCCAAAGGTGTCTAGTTTGTAATTAATTTTATTTTTTAATAATTCTGTTATTACATAAAGCCGTCATTTCATCTTAAAAGCTACGCTGCCAGTAATTGATATTTTCTTACCGCGTGAGGTATATATATATAATATATAACACACGAGAGCTGTTTGTCAGTCATAGGTAGGCCCACATGACATTAGCACGCCTAGAAATCTGCAGATTTCTAGCCCATAATTGAGACTTTTTATTTACTTGTGTAAATGTGTGCAAATTGATATTTATTTTAAATTAATTTCAGTAATATTATTGGGACATAATAATACTAATAATAAAATTTTCAGATGATATATTTCCAATACAGATCTTTTTTTTTTCTTTTTAAAAGATATATTATATGAGAGACTTGCTTTGTTTACCAAATAAGTGGATCTAATTGGATTTGCATTGTAAACATTAAATAAAAGTTAAAAAAAAATTCATATATTATTAAGTTTGTAGTTGATACCCCTAAAATCATTGCGCATAAATCAACAGATTTTTTACAAAATTCCTTGCAGAAATAGCAAAGAAAAATGTCAGCAGATTCTGTTGGCCCTGGTCGTAACCTACAGCATATCGTTATTCTATATGTTAACTTAAGAGATTTATAAAAAATATATATAAAAATAAATAAAAAAAAATTTAAACTCTCAAAATTGTTTCTACAGCTCTGCATGTTGGTCTTTGATAAATTAAATGTATTAGTGCATTTACTTAGCACTGCTCCGTCCTTCCATGTTTATCATGTCCTTAAACAAAACTGGTTGTGGGAGTTCCACGCTTGCATCCTGCCTCTAGACACCATGTATCAACTGCTGCTGCTGACAGAGTGCTCAAAGCCAGGTTTGATACCAACCAAAAGCAAGAGATCATATCATTTAAAATATTCCAGTATCGATAATTAACAAAATATTGACAATTTTAACAACACCACAGAAAACATTTCAGACTACACAAACACAGGTCATTTACGTTATGTTGCCAATACATATATATAGCCACATGACGACAACATTTGTTTAACGGCTCCTGTTCTTTGCATATTTCTCAGATACAGTTGGATTGAGGACATGCAAATCTTCAATCCGGTGTTTATATGGTTGAAAGGACTCACGCAACAAACTGAAGACCTCAAGACCACTTATGTTTTGATTTACATCCTAGTAGTAAAAGCGCAGACAAACACAATCGTCACAAAACAAATTTACCTAACACTGGAAAGTGTTTTCCGACAGGAGGACAAAAATTCAGCAGATTGATTCTGCAAGATTCACAAACAAGAGCGTCTGCAGAGAGTGACATTCAGCGCTGACAGACGACAAATAAAAGACAGTAAGAATGACTTCAGCAATCTACAGATATGAGGGCTCCACACTACACAGCAGGAGCATTGTGAACCGTTATTGAACATTTTTGTAGCACAAGTACAAAGTGTAGAAATACACCATAAAGCAACCTGAATGCAATTATCCACATTTCCCCAATTATACCTACATTAGTGACTATTGCTTTAAGAATAAATAGACTTAACTGATAGACACTAGAATGAAGGAAAGCAGTTATCCGAACATCAACACTGCAAAGTGCACATCCACAACAAGTGATGTCAACTGGTGATCATAGCTGACTAGGCACCAGCTCAAAACCACAAAAAATCTGATTTGTGGATTCATTGTAAAGTTTAACCACAAGAGTGAAAGTTTTTAATTTGCATATGATGCGATTAAACTCCAAGAGAATTAAAAGCATTCAGACAAAAAAAAAGTATAGTTTGACTATTTAATTTACATGTAATTATACAATTTCTGTACAGTACATGAATAATGTTAGGGTGCACAGACAAACAAAGTAGAGTAAATTTCATTTGTATCTTTGTACTGTAGTACTTATGCTTGAATCGTTTTTATTTATAAATAAATATATTATAGGGCTCGAAATTAACCTTTTTGCTTGGTAGCACCGGTGCTCCTAACTTTAAAAATGTAGGCGCATCAGCCAAAATTTTGTCGCAGCCACCAATTATAAGCACCGTTACTACAAGTTTTATACAAATATTTATTGCATTTAAAATCAACAGTAATTAAACTAACAAGCAATATATATATATATATATATATATATATATATATATATATATGCAAGCGTGAGGAAAATATGTCTCAACGAAATCCCGTTTTCACACGAAAACAGATTTTTATAACATAACTGAGTGAGCAAAAGATACACGGACCGTCTGTTAATCAGTTAAAGATATAACTGTGCTGTTCTCTGTCTGATATTGCACTGATGTTTTTGACATGTACTGTACCTTATTATATGCATACGTCATGTTAATAGCTATACCGGTCTTTTCATGAATAGGGATATTAGTTTAATCAGTGCAAGCCCATTTGCGATGGTATATGTGGTGTTAAATTTTAAATATAGCAGCCACTTGCACGGCGGACAGCATCTGGCGATTAAATGAAGGATCAAACAGAAGCTCTTATGCTAGGTGTGGTGAACAGTTACCTGAAAAGTCCATCCCACAGACTTTTCATAACAGACTTGAAGCCAGTGTTATCTTCATTCTCATCTTCAGCGTTTTACAATTTTTCGCGGAAATAGCTCTCTCTGTCATCCCAAGCCAGAAGGCATTGACTGAGTGGTTGACACTTTGACAGCTGATCTTTTAGTGCTAGAGCAGTGGTGGGCCAATAAGAAGAGCGTGAAGGCGGGGCAAGCATTACGGACTTGGCTTTGTTTACTGCAGCAAGTTGACATGACAACTGTTTTAAACCATTCCTGAGCACTGCGTTTCGCATTTCAAGTGCAGTGATGCATTTTGCGTGAATGTCTTTGCAGTAAAAACTGGTCTCACACAACAATTTTATGCACTCGCACAAACGCATAGCTATTCGAGTCAAGATGGGGGTTGTTTTTTTGTTTTTGTTTTATCACAGAGAAGCAAAACATTTCAATAATTTTTTTTTCCCAGCACAAATCATACATCTACCATTTGAGGGCAACTTGACTATCATTTTCACTATCATTAACAAAAACTGTACCATAAAATCTGGAAGAGCACAAGCAGAGGTTCAGAACACCTGCGTGATTGTAAATGATGGTTTATGTGGTGTTTACTATGGAAAACAGTAAACATAAAACAAATAAATTGACCTGTAATTGTTTCAATTACAGTGGTTCCTCGTTAAAGTTCCTTGGAGTTACGTTTAAAAAAAAACCCTCAATAGACGCAGATGCCTTTGATGGTGCCAGAATGTTCCGACATTGAGGGTTTGGTGGGGAGAAAACTATACAGTCCAGCACTTCTGAGTCGCACTGCTAGCGATCGAAGGTTTATGTAAATGTGGCAAGCTGAACGCATTCTGTACAGGAAACAGAGGAGATTGATTGACAAAGGTCTAGAGCCAATCAGGACACAGAAAAATGCACTGTTAAAAAAAGCATGTCAAATTGCACAAAAATCTGCAAAACTGCGAGGCCATGAAAGATGAACTGTTATAGTCCACTGTATATAATATTTGATCAAATTACCAACATCATGGTTAGTGGATACCATAAGCATTCCTACAAACAAATAAATAAATCAGTGATCAGTGTCACTAGTTCTGTTCTTTAAACTGCAACACTACACAAGAGAGAAAAACAGCTCTGATTTATTTTAAAAATCACAGAAATTTTGTGATTGTAACATATGTAAGCATACTAAAGGAAACAAAAACAAAAACATTACAAACCATCAACTTTTTGAACCAACCTAAAATGCAAACAGGCAAAAAAGGGGGCCTTTCACGCCAACTCTAAAGTGGTGGTCTCTTATCACTAGGGCTTAGTGTGATTTATGTGGCCAACTCTAGCAGACAGGAAAAGGTTAATGGCGTTTTCCACACAACACACACATATACGTGTCATGTAAATGAAGCCTGCAGACTTCAGGACCATAAGTTTGAAGAAGGAAATTACTATGCTAATCTGCTACATTTTAAAAGTAAATGTCAAAAGAAAATACATTAGCCTCACATTTCTAAACAGCCCAGAGGAATTTCTTAAATGTGACATTTCCCCAATCACAGAGGAGAAAAGGAACACCTCACCATCAGCCGTACGCTATGGCAAATGATTAGTACTGAATTTCAAGCAAATGATTGAGCCAAGGTGGTCCTTAGACAGGAGTCAGAGACCATTTCCTCTATTCGACCAAGCAGAACCACCAAGAAGAACAGAAAGAGGAAAAAGAGACAATGTCAATAAAACCCATTGAATAAAGTGGATGAAATTAAAATGATTTTAAATACTTGTATGCTTAGTTCACAACAAATGCCAATTTAAGTATTTTATTGAGATCATGTCATAATACGTCATTGCAAACGCACAGAATTTGCCTCAATCATGTCTTCAGCACAAGTTCTAAACTTTCAATTTAGCGGAAAATTAGTGCGAGACAAAAAAAAACACCCTGCGAGTAATCTGGAGCAAGTGACAATGCTATCTTTTCACAATATTTGAGTAGCAGATCTCAGCATCACCATAGAAAAGTGCTTTACTTTTTTCTGCTAGACATTCAACAACAAAAAACAAATAAAACAAAACCATGCACTGATAAAAATTACAATCATATTAATCTAGTAGCAACATTTTAAGTAGATGATTAGAAAAGCTAGCAATATCATTTTTAGCACATGTAGTGTTTATGAATGTGTTTTTGCATCTGTATGTATAGGTAGCTATAGGTAAAAAGTGGAAAACTAACCTAATACTAAGCTTTATAAATTACTAAGCTTAATAACTCAAATTCTTGAAATTGATCAC
>NC_141039.2:15490000-15500000 GCF_052040795.2 Danio rerio | reverse complement strand
TCCATACTACCAATCACCATTACTGTCTGACACATCTAGGGAACAGTGAACACTACAACGCAAACTTGCACACATACTGAGAAGGCAAACAGCAAAAAAAAAGAGATGAAAAGACAAAGAGGCAGAATGGATCATGTTATTTGCAAAACAGTTTGAGGGCTACATGAGTGTTTTTGCGTGGGAAAAGCGAGTGTACGAGAGGCCAATTTGTGCAGAGTTTGTTCAAACTAAACACTCCTGAAAGATGGACGGATGGCTGGTTGGGCATGAAGCATGAGCAGGTCAGTGTTTCTCTCAGCGTCCACTAAGATGTGCATGCTCTCACACACACACACATAAGCGCACAGCTGTCACCGGCAGGCAGCAAAGGATCATTCACAAAAACACCCTCCTCCCGGCTCTGTTTCCCTAAGTATCTGTGACACACACACATATGCGCGCGCACACACACACACACACACACACAGAGAGAGAATGAGGCAGCATGTGGAGATTCATTACTCAGCAGTGCAGACAGTGTGCTGTGGCAGCAACAGTTCACTCATTACCCCGCAGGCTACTGAGACAGTGCCCTTCACTCCGAGGATGCTGGGATAGGATTCTCCCGCTTAAACTCAAGCACACACTGCTCTCAAGGCAATCGGACAGGTCAATGCCAAGGTCCGAGTTGGAAACTCTGTGTATTCTTCATAACATAACAACAAAATCTTTTGGTGTATTATGAAGATTGAATGCAACAAAGTTGAATGTTGGTACGGCTGCACAATATATTCAAAAAAGATCAGCACTGCAATGTGGTTCAGCAAATCAGTCACATTGGATAGGTTCAGATTTAATTATATAAACATATGCAGTATTGAAGCGTGTCATTTACATACCTGACATTATGAGATGCATGTGACTAAATGAAAAGGAGCTGGCACAGTATTTGGTTTGTTTACCTGGGTGTTGGAAAATATATAAATAATTCAGGAAAAAGCATTTAAGAGTATTATTAAGAGTATATTAAAAGTATAAAAGAGTGTACTATTAGACTCTTAACAGTATACAAGTCTAAGTTTTCCTTACATGAATGGCACATTTTCAATGCTAAACACAAAAACTGGTTAAAGTTTTCTTTTAACGGGTTAATTAAGCCAAAAGTTAAATATGTTACTAATTACTCACAGTCATGTCCTTCCAAACCCTTTGGACATTTGTTATCTTCAGAACACAAATTAAGATTTCTCTCTCTTATTCTCCATAGACGGCAACATTTGACCAGAGTACAAAAAAAATCCCAAAACATCCTCACAATAAATTTTTTTAATTTGTCTTTAGTGGTTCAATCGGAATATTACATTCATGAAAATACTTTAGTGTGCACAAAAAAAAATGACTACTTTGGTACCTTCAAAATGCCTGTGCAGAGGAAGTTGTGCGTCTGCATTCAAAATATACATCAGTGCACAGATCTCGTGAACTTGCAATAAGGGGTGTACAAATTCATTATTTTTTTTCTATGCACTGTGGCGCAGACATGTTTCAGTATTGGTTCAGTAATAGATCATCATAATTGGTTATTAGACATCATTTATCACATATGCTATACGTCACGGTAGAATACTATGGCTAAAGGCTGATTTATACTACTGCGTCGACTGATCGATGTGACGCACGGTGCACGTGGCCATGCATTTATACATGGGCGCACTGTTTGTGCTCCTCTGCAAAAACGCTTTCGAAATGCTAGCTGGCAGGAAGTTATGTTCATCTGTGTCAAGTATTTTCATGGGTAATTTGTTTGTTTTTTTCAGAATCCTATTTTACTGTACAAGAAGCTAAAACTTGCTCATAGACTCTTTTTACATTTCTGGGTTTCTCAGTAGAGGACGTTGTCATAGTTCGGAATACTTAAAGCGTAGTAAATGAGAGTATACAATAAATAACTTTACAATCTTAGTTGTTTAAATAATTTTAAAAAAACTCCACAATGATGTTATAAAGACTTTCAGAAAAATGAAAAAATTGTGTCAGACTCATGGCAGCAGCCAGAGGAGAATAACATCAAATTTGCTGTCCTGTTCCATAGTCGCTGTTAGAAACCCTTCACACAAGAGATAATTAGTTTTTTGTAATTTGAAGCAAAGATGATATAATTCATACATAAATACATAACATGTCCATTCATTTTGTTTTGTTTTTTTAAAATAAAAATAATAAAAACTTTTTTAGGATTTAAAATGCATCCAAGCTGTAAAACTCCAACTCTGTCTCTCTTACTGTGGACATTTGACCTGTTGGGTGCATTTGTAAAGTAACTTTTCTTCTCTCACTGCGATACTTGTGGATCTAGACACAAGCTTGTCAGTAAAGAGAGTTTCCACAACCACATCTATCATGGATCAGCTGTGATAACTGTGGCTGTGGCTTCACTTTTCATGTCACTCATCAGTGAAAATGCAGTAACAGTTAAAGTCAATCACAGCCCTTTCTGTTGAATGCGTAAAAACAATGACCAATCATAGGGGTTTAAGAACATTCTTTACAACTAGGGCTACTCGATTATGGGAAAAATCATAATCACGATTATTTTGGTCATAATTGGAATCACGATTATTAAAAACGATTATCCGTTGAAGTCAAAATTATTCGTCCTCCTGTGAATTTATTTTTATATATAAATATTTCCCAAATTATGTTTAACAGAGGGTTTTTTTACAGTATTTCCTATAATATTTTTTTCTTCTGGAGAACGACTTATTTGTTTTGTTTCAGCTAGAATAAAAGCAGGTTTGAATATTTTGAAACCTATTTTAATAGCTCGATATTATTAGCCCCTTTAAGCAATATATACTTTTGATTGTCTGCAGAAGAAACTACTGTTATACAATGACTTGTCTATTTACCCAAATTAAGCCTTTGAATGTCACTTTAAGCTGAATACTAGTATCTTAAAAAACATCTAGTGAAATATAATGTGCTGTCATCATAGCAAAGATAAAAGAAATCAGTTATTAGAAATTAGTTATTAAATCTGTCATGTTTAAACTGCGCTTTAAGCATCTTCACTGTATTTTTGATTTTATTATTGATTAATAATAAAAACAGTCGGCAGCAGCAGGAATACCGCACGCTCACTTTAAGAATAGTGCGGCTCTGATATGGTTTCTCTTTCTCGTGTTTTTTGATTCTCAACTTGTTTGTTTATTAAGCAAATGGGGGTTAATATGAATAATCACTAAACACCGCGCTCTGACACAAGTGTGCATGTATTTCACCATTAAAGCGCTCACATTAAGATCGCGTTAGATGTGTGTGTGCTCTGCTGTCTGAGGCTAAGCGCGGCGCACGCGCAAACACACACACGCTACCTGTCCGAGGCTAAGCACGGCGCACACACACACACAACAGCACGTGCTCTTTTCTGCTTTTAAAAATATGAATGATGCGCATCCCGTGCTGCAAAAGTTACATTACAGCACAAGCTTTTAATCATTTTCATGTGGAACTGAGCTTTGCAGAGGCAAAGAGTTTTCACACGTGTACAACTGGAAAGGGGGCGGTACGTGATGGAATAATCGTTTATCTCGATTAATGGTTTTTCATAATCGTTACAAGCCAAAATCGAAATCGGATTTTCGATTAATTGCACAGCCCTATCTACAACGCTCAAAAAGCAAACTGAATTATTGTTTACATTTGTTTATTAGCTTTAAATACTCATGTTGTCTTCTCAGCCTGAACTTTGAAGCTTTGATTGATTGATTCAAAAACAGCAGGTAAAGGTACAGTTCATTTCATATATCTGACTGCTTGCATTAAAAGACAAAATTGCACTCGTGCTGTGAAGTCAAATAAAAAAAATTGTGTATGGAAAGCATTGTCAATGCACCATGAAGCACTGAGATATCTAATTGAACCAAATCGATGACATGATAATCCGAACTGAACCAAACCATGAGACCAGTGTAGGTTCACACCCCTGTGTACAACACACTAAGAAGAACTGTTGTATAAAGTCATTATTTTTTGTAAAGTCATTATTCACTGCTGAAGTCTGTGTGATCAAAAGATCAAACAAAAAAAACGTATACAGGTATGAAAGTGGAGGACAAGTATTTTTATGATCATTTTAATTTTAGGGTAAACTTTGCATTTACCAAAAAAATAAATAATTACCTTTTAAGTCATTAACCAAAATAAAAATCATATTTCAACACAAAATGCTTTTCTTAAATGAGATCAAGCTTAGAGGGTCATGTTGAGCTTAGGGAGGTTAATATAGCATATTTGTATGCCTTTTTGCATTGGTGTACCATTTGCCAAACAGACATTTATGCCCTAGTTTATGACTTATAAAATAATCAGCTAAAGAAAATTGCTCCTGGCTTCTTCTCAAGGTTTTGCTCATTTTATCTTCAGGATATTTATTTCTTGGCTAGTTAATCTGACTTGAAACAACCTCACATGTGGAGAAAAAAAAAACATGCCAAAATATGAATACCCGCTAGCTCGCTCCTCAAATGTACACACGGTTTACGCATTTGCACACAAAACAGACCCACTTTAATATTACCATATAGACATGGACAAGGTTGGTTGCTTTAGAAAATTACACACCATCATCAAGTTCTAGCCATCCATTGAATCATTCATGCAAATCTGTGGTAAAAAAAAAAATCCTTTAACACCAGTTTCTCTTGCATATAACTGGACTCAAAATGAGAACTTCAAATACACAAATCTATGCAGAAACACAGTAATGCATGTAGTTATTTGACACGAATCATCTGTATAGACAGATTTGTACAAGTTCTGCTCCAAAAAAACTTAACAAAACCATTTCAATTTCAAACATTACTCAATAATTAAATATTAGTTTAACAAAGCTTCCAGCTACAGCTACCCAGACAAATGCAGCCATTTCACCACTTCATACAGTGTGCATACAATTAAGTTCTAAGTTTCTGCCATCAGTTTTAGGGCTACACGATATTGGAAGAATTTAACATTGTGATATTTTACTTATTCCTATATCGATGCTCAAAAGATGTATTGTGCAGCTCTAATCAGCATCCATAGTTTCAACAATCTGAACACAAGTGCACAACACAAAATACAGGTGTAAACAGTCGAAAACATTTCAGCTTAAAATGCCTTAGATTGCATTGCTTTGTTGTCGAATACATTAAAACAGCCACAAAAGACCTCCTACTATCCACCTACTGAACAAACATGATCATTATGGGAAATGTTGTGAGAAAACTTCCCAAAACTATTCAAACTGTGCTGTGTTTTACCAAAACAAGGCATTATAGTTCCATCCACATCATTTTTATTGGCTTGCATACAAAGATGTGCAGCGTTAGTTCACTCAATTGTACATTACACTAAATTACATAAAAAATGAACAAAAAAAAAAAAAGAGAAGAGTTGTGCCAAAATCCAAACACCACCTTGTATAAATGAAGATGCTGCATAACATTGAGTTGAATCAAAACAAGTTATTTCAATTTAAACTGTTGAAGTTCAATTGACTTCACATCTCAAGCTAAATCTTGTAAATTGTGGTTAAAACTATATGGCTGTGCAATTAACAAAATTGAAATGATTATTGTCATTTCCCAGTCCCTTTCCAGCAGTGTGCACTTGTAAATGAGTCTGTGAAGCCCAGTTTCCCATTAAAATCGGTCAAATTGTAGCATGCTTTTTGCAGCATGGCATTGACTTGTGCTGTTCTGCACAATACAGAACAAAACATATGGCATTAAACTCATCTTCAGCTTAAGGTGCATACCTAAGTGGTTAAATACATGCAAAAAAAATCAAAACATGGAACTTTGTGATAATTTGCATAAGAACAATTCCAGTTATGGATGTGACAAGTGCAGTAATATCTCAAAACAAAAGTTCACAGAGAAAGTTTATATTAACATTATATTAGGACATCTGTTAATAATTTCCAAAACAACTCAGTTATGGGTTTAGAACAATATCAACCTGTAAACATGTTAGATTTTAAATAAGAAAAGAAAATGTGTTATGGATGTGACGAAAAAAGGTTTGAGTTTACAGTCTACAACATACTTTGAAGAAATTCTGTAAATTGAACTGCACAACCCAAAATAAATGATAATATTCAAAATGATAAGCGTAGGCTCCCTAAAGATATTTTTTTTTCCTTTTACATTATTGCTTTTAGGGGGAAAAAGCTTTGTCATGGATGTAGACACCTATCTGCTATAATGTGACAGATATGAAATCGGCACTTGTATGACTTTGGTAAGTCAAATACATTTGTTTGAAGACATTGACAGAGACATTTTTAGACATTTAAAAAAATAATAAAAAAAACTGTTTCGCTATTTTAGTAAACACTTAATATTTTTCATGACAAGGTTGACATTTTCATGAAATTTCTCATGAACCCTCGTTTGTATGTAATAAATGAATGTAAAGAGTTGAAAATGAAATTGCATGTGTAACAGTACATCCATAACATGTGTCTGTGTTAAGGAGTATATTCCTGATGCAGAATGTGCTTATTGATATTACCCAAACAACAAAAGATAATAACAAACTCCCTCACTTGTCACGACTGAAGGACGTTTGTAGCTTTAACAAGAAACCAACAAAGTTTAATTCATATAGTCAACTCTGTGCTTAAAGCAGGGGGTTTCATTTGTGCATTTTCTATTATCGTAAATTTGGGTTCTGTGCAATAAATTGTGAAATTTCATGAATGTATAGGTCTAATAGTTTTATATTCAAAGAAAGAACAACAAAAACACACCCATCAGATCAAAAGTATGTCGAATAGTCGTTTTAAATAAATGAGATTATAATATTTACCAAAATAGTCATGATTCTGATTTATTCCATATTCAGGCAGCCATCTCGGTTATCATTTTTAATAAGTTAAAATAATAAGCTTATTGTTTTGTCATGACAGATTGAAAAACAGTTTAATGAAGTTTAATACCTGATGGAAATGATAACATGTCTCAGCGACCAACTTCTGATCTGATCACACCAAATGTAGCCCAATAGAAGGTGGAAACGCATTTACAGCTACCCTACATTTATGATAGTTTAAAAAAAAAGAATGACAGTGCAACCTGTGCTATTCATTAAACAAATAAATTGACCAAATACAATTTACATTTTATTAGGAAAACACTCTTGACAATCAAGTGTTTATTTCATGAAAACTCTTTTAAATTTTTGCAATCAAGGTTAAGTGCACTAGAAACGCTAAGAAAATATTTGCTGGATTGTCTGAATGTCATTTAAATGCCTTTAATTTATAAGCAATCGCATATTTAAATCAAATGTTAGCATTTCGTTAAAAAAAATCAGAGGGTTCAAGAAAAGTGTGAGAAAGTTATAACATAACTGCTGATGGTCACAGGATGACAAGTAGGAGAGCGTGATAGTAAAACAGCAGTGACACTTGGCAACCACCTACACTGCTTGTAAACACAGAGTCTGAACAAGCATGCTACTTTCCTTATCGTCTGAACTAGGATCAGTTGGGTGACTGTAAACAGTAGAAATGCTTCTAATGCATTTAATTATTTGCAACCCTAAATTCAAATACATGAAAAACATGGAAAGCGCTTAGACATACAAAGTCAAAGATAAAGGGTTCAGTTTTGTTGCATGCAACAATTACAAAAATAATTTTATACATACAAATAGTTTATTAATTGCAAATAAAGTTACTCTTTTTTTTTTTTTACTTTTTTGAAAAAATATTAAAATTACTAAAAAGGTTAGTTGTCAATAACTGCAACTTTCACAAAATAATTACATTTTAAATTATTCTTGTGAATTCTGGTGGCTTTAAGAATAGTAACAGTGTAACGATTTACACTTACAATTGATTAAGTCACAAAATGACACTTGTTTGAAATTTGAATGGAAATATTGTATTTGTATTTAAATTACTTCTACAATAAATTGTGTTATTGTGTTATAGTGTGTGTGTGTGTGTGTGTGTGTGTGTGTGTGTGTATCTTCTATAAAACAATCAACTTTTTATAATAGAAATTATTAACACAGGGGCAACGCAGTGGCGCAGTAGGTAGTGCTGTTGCCTCTCAGCAAGAAGGTTGCTGGTTCGAGCCTCGGCTGGGTCAGTTGGCGTTTCTGTGTGGAGTTTGCATGTTCTCCCTGCGTTTGCGTGGGTTTCCTCCGGGTGCTCCGGACTCCCCCATAGTTTAAAGACATGCGGTACAGGTGAATAAAACATATGCTGGATAAGTTGGCAGTTCAATCCACTTTGGCGACCCCAGAATAATAAAAGGAATAAGCCAAAAAGAAAATGAATGAATGAATAATTAACAATTTAATGGATGGAGACTGATTTATGCCACTTTTATTGTTATTAATGTTAAAATAAAATATTCGTCTGAGTAAATACCAAATATTTTTCAAGCTACAACAGTTACTCATTTTATTTCTCAAATACTGCTTTTGACTGTGTCTAACAGATAAAGAACTTTACGCCATGTACAAAACATGCATAACTAAAATGTTAAGCGTGATTTGAAATTTCATAAGACAGACAATACAGGTTCTAAAATTAACTAAAATATAAGACCATCAGGTGTCAATTTTTCCACAACAAATTCCATATTCTGTCTAGTCAATACAGCATCAAATGTTGCTTAACTAATAACCCTATTCAAAAATCTGAAAATGTGTTCCAATAAGACTCAATAATAAAAAGTAAATGTGCGCAAAACAACAAATCATATGCTTTGAGAATTATGAATATCCGCTTATTACTGCATATCCACACAGTTTTGATGCATCAAATAAAAACTTGACCTCATTTATCGTATTGATAAAAAATACGAAATTACTCTGTGGCAAATAGTCTTAAAATTAAACATTTGAATATTAATCATCCTACCGGATGAATTCTACTAGCTAAAATGCTTTAAAAGGTTTTCAAATGCGTCCATGCACACAGTGAGTGTAAGTGGAGCAGCTCGGCGGCGGGGCTCTTTGCTGCATTAGATGCAATTATAAATGGCCAAGCGCAGGAGATGAAGCAGCCAATCAGATTTGAGCTCGCGTGTCAACCTAAGACCAACTGTCTCCTGCCTTTGACAGAAGGATTTTACCTCCATAATTCAAATCCCAAAGCAAAGCAGCCCGCTGCACTTACTCACATCACTCAGCCTGTTTACACACACGGACGAGCAGAGAAGCGCCTCAAAACACCCCCAAACCAGCCTCGTTTCTAATCAAATCGATCAGAACTGATAATACGGCGGTAATGTTGACTTCTGCACCTCGGATGGATATATATTCGGACCAAAGAGATGTTTTTAGCATCGGAAAATAGCTCTGGTAGTTCTGGGCGAGGGTGGTCCTAAACTAGCCTTGAAAAAAACAACTAGCAATAGCATCGAAAAATCTTAACAGAATAAACCGAACCAACAACCTTCGTTCGAAAACGTCCACACTCTTTTCCTGCCAAGCGGTTGTGAACAACAGTAAAACTGGGCTTTTACGAAGCAGCTCTTTCTGCTGCATGCACGCAGCGAGCCCTGCCTCGAAAATTAGCATTACTTCTCAATTTCCACATGCAAACTCGTGCCCCATCACCCCTGTCCGAGCTCTGGACATGCGGCTCGCACAACTAACGTTAGCCTAAAGCCAGACAACTAGGGACAGAAACACAGCTCGCTCGGGCCAATAAAAACTGCTTATATAGCCAGAGTTCGTTGGAAAAACACAGGCAGCCATTTTAGAGTAACGTTAGACAGAAACAATGGCAGACTCTCTCACACACACTACTAGCCGAGTCGAGTTAAGCAAAGTTTACCTGGGTCCTGTTGGCTTGTCCAGTGTTTCCCGGGCTCATGGGAGGAGGGTGATGGCTTCTTTGTTGCCAGGCCGGGTGGCCCCCACCATACTGACTACTGCTGCCCATGTCCCCTGGTCCCTTGGCAGCTCCTTCCTGGCCGCCGTACTCGCTGGCCGGGTAGTTTTGGTAGCTCCT
>NC_141039.2:15300000-15327500 GCF_052040795.2 Danio rerio | reverse complement strand
CAAACTTCTGTTTTCTAGACGAATGTTTCCCGTGCTCAGAGCCAGTGTCACCGGTCTCGACCCTAATGCAATGTACTCGGTCCTGCTGGATTTTGTGGCGGCCGATAATAATCGGTGGAAATACGTGAACGGTGAATGGGTGCCCGGTGGGAAACCCGAACCCCAAAGCCCGAGCTGCGTCTACATCCACCCGGACTCACCCAACTTCGGCGCGCACTGGATGAAAGCACCCGTATCTTTCAGCAAAGTCAAACTCTCCAATAAACTCAACGGAGGAGGACAGGTAATGATTAATTATATATGGGCCTATACGTTATAATGTAAACATAAAAAGTTTTAGGACTTTTAAATATTAGAATTATTTTTAAAAATCATTGGCATCATTTTTAGTTGTTAGATATATTAAATGCACTTTTTTTTTTTTTTTTTTTTTAGATTATGTTAAACTCATTGCACAAATACGAACCCAGGATACACATCGTGAAAGTCGGTGGGATTCAGAAAATGATCAGCAGTCAGTCTTTTCCTGAGACACAGTTTATTGCAGTCACAGCATATCAGAATGAAGAGGTGAGTGTTTGAGATGTGTCTTTTGCCTCTTTCCTCAAAATGTTGCATAAATTGAGCACTTTCCATATTGATTTTTTCTTTTCTTTTTTTTCAGATTACCGCTCTGAAAATCAAACACAATCCTTTTGCCAAAGCTTTCCTCGATGCCAAAGAGAGGTAAAAGAAAAACACATTATTAGCCATTCATTTATCCTGTTTTGATAATTTATTTTATAATTAATAATTTATTGTTAACTAAAAAGGATTTGTTTCTGTCAACAGAAGTGACCACAAGGAAGTCCCAGACCACAGCACTGACAACCAGCAATCTGGATATTCACAACGTAAGTAAAGCAACATTAATCCTGCAAACAACTCAAACTTCCCCCCAGTATTATAGCATATTTAACACTTGTGTCCTCCTCCAACAGTCGGTGGCTGGTTCCTGCCCAGTAACGGCCCCATGGGCCCCAGCAGCAGCCCTCCTCAGTTCAATGGGGCCCCTGTTCACTCCTCGGGTTCGTACTGTGAGAGATACTCCAGCTTGAGGAACCACAGAGCTGCTCCATATCCCAGCCATTACTCCCACCGCAGCACTACCACCAGTAAGAGCAAATTCACTCAATTTCTCAAAATGTGGGGAAAAAAAAATAGTGTTACCAATTTTATTCAAGATTTAAAAAGTATGATTATTTGTGTGTTTACCTTTATTTTTAATTTTTATGTATAATAAGGTTTACCGTTAGGGTTATTGCAAGTAATCATGCATAATGACATTTAAGGACACTTTTATACATATATATATATATATATATATATATATATATATATATATATATATATATATATATATATATATATATATATATATATAGTCACCTTAGAATTATAAGGTTCCATCTGACATTTTTGTCAAAATTGAGTTATTCACATATTCTTATTATTCATATTCTTATTACAACCTATTTACATTGTGGGATGTTTTTTTATAAGCTGTTTACATTTTAAGACTTTTTATTTTAAACAAATGTCACACACATACTGTTTGCTATGGAATGCAAAAACTTTGAAGCTCAACATCTCAAAATCATTCAGAACGCAGATAGAACCTTATAATTCCAGGGTGATGAGATATAACCTAGGATTACCAAATCAATATAAAAATCCATTTATACCAATAAAATTATTTTTTTTAGGTAGAAATAGTTCTAGAAGATAAAAATGTCCAGCCAGGCAGCCACCATGCACTTTTTACAGTGTAAATGCCTGTTTTCATATAACAAAAACTATGTAGTTCTAAACTTGTTTTAGATAAAAAAGCATATATGAAATATGAAAATAAAATGTCCATTAGAGTCCATTATAACAGTGTCATTATGGAGGAACAATATAATTTTTTCCAGCTCACAAACTGAGAATCAGCCAGTCAGAATTTATGCAACAGATGACAAAAGTTTAAAGGTGAAAGATGACAAAATGCATACATTGCATCATATTCATCATTCAATGCATACATGTAGTAATCAGACACTACTGAACATATTTTATATTTTTAATTATTTTCTGTTGGTGTGAACACTAAAAAAGTAGTATCTTTGTAGTCATAAGTATCTTTCATAGTCATTTTCCAATCAATAATCCTAATAATCCTGCAAATATATATTTCTGTCCATTTATTGTCATACATTTTGCTTGTAGATAACTACATGGACAACTCTTCCGGAAGTCTTGCGTCTCATGACAGCTGGTCAGCCCTGCAGATCCCCAACTCCAGCGGGATGGGAACCCTGGCCCACACCACAAACACTACCTCCAACACCAGGTTTGTGCCCTCAACATCTAATAACTCTTATGCTTTACTTTTATGACAGAATGAATTAACACTTGACTTTCTGCATTACAGTCAGTACCCAAGTCTGTGGTCAGTTGCAGGGACGACTCTCACCCCATCAGGCTCAGCATCGGGCTCCATTACAGGTGGCCTGACATCTCAGTTCCTACGCGGTTCTTCGATGTCCTACTCGGGTCTGACCTCCTCGCTGCCTGTGTCCTCTCCCTCCTCAATGTACGATCCAGGCCTAAGCGAGGTTGGCGTTGGAGATGCCCAGTTCGAGAGCTCCATCGCCCGGCTCACAGCATCATGGGCGCCTGTGGCTCAGAGCTACTGAGATCGCTTCACATTTAAGGACTGATGCTGCAGTTATGGACTTGATCTTGGCTTCAGGAGGAAATCTAGAAGAGCTTCTTGATTTGACAATCAGAAAACGGGTTGATTTACTATAAAAGTCACATCTGTATCATACCGAGGCATACGTATTTACAATCAAGATGAGAGACAATCAATTAAAGGGTTAGTTCTTGCAAAAAAGAAAATTTT
Source organism: Danio rerio (assembly GCF_052040795.2). Lineage (NCBI taxonomy): Eukaryota > Metazoa > Chordata > Actinopteri > Cypriniformes > Danionidae > Danio > Danio rerio. The sequence continues at coordinate 15,324,574 of NC_141039.2, read as the reverse complement.
GACATCATTTACTCACCTTTGTTTTAAACATTGTTAAGTTTTTATTCTGTTAAACACAAAAGAAGATATTTTGAAGAATGTTCAAAACTGGTAACCATTGCATAGAAGCTGTTTTACTTATGGAAGTAAATGGTTACAGGTTATCAGCATTTTTTTAAATATATTTTTTAGTTCAACAGAAGAAAGAAACTCTTTAAAGTTTGGAACAACTTGAGGGTGAGTAAATTGAGTAAAAGTACGTTTTTGGGTTAACTATCCCTTTAACTATCAGATTTTAGCCATACATTTTGGGGCAATTATAGTGTTTATTCTTGATAATATTATCTAAAAGATTAATAAAATCAAAATTGTGCTGTTGACTCACTAAAAGTGTATATGTGTGTAAATAAATAGAAATTAACGTCCGGTTTCATTGTATCACAGAAGAATGTAACAGTCTTACATGTGCTTTCTGTAGAACGAGAGAAAGACAGACTTTGCTGTTTCGTTTGAGAAAGTGAATACGCTTTGAAAAGTGACCGTATAGTTTTGTCTGCTATTCGTCCTATAGAGAAACCATTTGTACATATCTATCTATTTGTATTTGTTGGGCTCTTTGAGTTTTATTTATGTCATTTTAATAATAAATTAAATTTCTTTTTTTTTTCTGTCAAACACTTGTTGGTGTTCTTTCCTAAAAAATACACTGCCATTTATTCTACTCACCCTTCACTCACTCCAAGAGATGTTTGCTGTTTGTTCAAACTACTTATTCAAAATGAGTCAAAACAACACAATACTTGAGGATTTTTTAGGATAACTTAATTGTTTTGTGTTCAGTCCACTTAAATTTGTAAATAATAATAATAATAATAATAAGTTAACTTAATTTCTTCATGTTGTCCCAACACAAATCTATTGGGTGCAACCCACGCAGCATTTTTTACAGTGCTTTTTCCAAACCTGTTTAAAGATTTTTTTTTTTAATCTGTTGAACACAAAAAAGCTATTTTGAGAAAAGACTATTGACTTTTTAAAGAACAAAAAATAAAACATACTTGTCAAAACATTTGGCAACCATTGACTTTCATAGTATTTGTTGTTGTTTTTTTCCTATGGAAAAGTTTTCAGCTTTCTTTAAAAAATCTATAGCATTCAACAGAGAATAGAAGTCATAAAAGTTGAGTAGTCATAAAAGTAAATAGTGAGTAAACGTTCATCTTTTTTACCCAGCGTTTTAAATCATAAAATTCTAAATAAATAAATAAAAAATTCCTAATGGAAGTTTGCTGCTTGTAAAAATGTCTTCAGTTTCTGATGGAAAAGAAAAGATGTTTAAACTTAAAACCGGTCAAAAGTTTTGGGTCAGTGGGATTTTTAAATGTTTTAAAATAAGCTTATCTTGCTCTCCAAGGCTGCTTTTATTTCAGCAAAAATACAGTACAAATTTTTAAATTGTGAAATATTATTGCAATATAAAATAACTGGTCAAAAGTAGTTTATATTCATTCATTCATTCATTCATTCATTCATTTTCTTGGGGCGAAGCAGAGGCGCAGTAGGTGGAGCTGTTGCCTCACAGCAAGAAGGTCGCTGGTTCGAACCTCGGCTTAGTTGGCATTTCTGTGAGGAGTTTGCATGTTCTTCCTGCGTTCGCATGGGTTTCCTCCGGGTGCTCCGGTTTCCCCCACAGTCCAAAGACATGCTACAGGTGAATTGGGTAGGCTAAATTGTCCGTAGTGTATGAGTGCATGAGGATGACAGGCCCAGATGACAGTCTGGCCGGAATGTGTAAAAAAGTCGTTATCATACATCATATCATATGGTTGTTATCATATGGAAGTCTAAATGGAGGACTTGTTTCAAAGAGACGACCCCGCAATCATACGGGACTATGGGCAAAGAAGAAGAGAAGATTCATTTTGTTTCTTGTCAGCTTAGTCCCTTTCTTAATCCGGGGTTGCCACAGCGGAATGAACCGCCAATTTATCCAGCACATTTTTACGCAGTGGATGCCCTTCAAGTTGCAACCCATCTCTGGGAAACATCCACACACACACATTCACACACACACACACATACACTACAGACAATTTAGCTTACCCAATTCACCTGTACCGCAAGTCTTTGGATTGTGGGGGAAACTGGAGGAAACCCACGCGAACACAGGGAGAACATGCAAACTCCACACAGAAACGCCTACTGAGCCGAGGATCGGACCAGCAACCCAGTGACCTTCTTGTTGTGAGGCAACAGCACTACCTACTGCGTCACTGCGTTGCCAAGTAGTTTATTGCAGTTATTTTAAAAATGAATTTGCAGCTTAATTACTCTTCAGAGTCTTCAGAGTCACATGATCCTTCAGAAATCACTAAAAATAATTATTTATGTTATTTTTATTATTATTATTATAATTATTATTATTAATGGTAATAGTTATGAAAACAATAATGACGGGAGTAATAATTTTATTTAAAACTACAAACAAGAAAGCAGCTATTTAAATTTTTTATTAATATTTTAAAATTTTGATGTACAGAATAATTTTCTTTAAAAGAAAACATTAAAAAAAAACTTACCCGAAATGTTTCACCAGTTATGTATAATAAATAAATAAATGACAAACTCAATCACTGGGTTAACAATAAAAAAAAAAAATTTTTTTTTAAAAAGTAAACATCACTGTTTTTCCATATTTTCCCCCATTATTTCCATGTTCAAAATGTTTTAAGCATGTATTCTCTTATAATGAAATTATACATTTAACCAACATTTTGAGTAACACTTGGACAAAACCAACCACTGGGTTAATTTTTTTGGAATTAAATATTTAAAATAATTAAATATTTTACCCAATTTGGACAAATAATCCAGCTGTTTGTGTACATTTATAATTTGGGAGCAAATAGGCATTTCGTGTCTTCTACTCTATTATTGTTGATTTATCTTGATGAATAGTTGAGCGATATGTTTGGGTCAGTGTGTGAGCAGGTGGAGGATGATAAAGCTGTGTGTGTGTGTGTGTGTGTGTGTGCGTGTGTGTGTGTGTGTGTGTGTATGTGTGTGTGTGGTTGTGCATGCGCTGGTGAAGCTGCAGCAGGTGTGTGTTAAATGAAATCTGCCCTCAGTTGTTGCTGTAATAGAAAGACGTGAAGCTGTGAGAATAAGATTGAGGGAATGTGAGGGGCTTCATGATCTCTCACAGCGCTTTGTCAGAATCTGCAGATCTGTGTGACGCATGGTCAACACTTCCATAAAGAAAAGCAGAAAAACACCTGTAAACTAACTGTATTTTACAGCATTAACATTGCGCATGTCATTAGGAAATTAATTTAAATTTTAACCCATGCAGGAAACAAATTTAATCCACAGACTAAATTGATTAAAAAAAAGTTCTTTACTAACTAATAGAATGCAGTAAACAGACAGACAGACAGACATGACTGACTTAATATATATATATATATTTATATATATATATATATATACATTAAGTCAGTCATGTCAGTCGTTGCACTCTCAGCTCAATTCATTCGAAAGAAAATGTATATACAATACAATTTAACAATGAGTACAATTATTTGTATTCAATTATTTATGTTTTTTTAATTTTCCATTTTTCATATTTGCAATTCCTGTATTTTGGCATTTTTTGCAGTCCACTTAGAATCCAACTATGAAATAATTTTTTTCTTTATTGGCATTGATTGTTTTAAAATTCAAAAGACAACTACATGCTTGTGTTTTTATTTTTGTAATAAATAAGACTGTAAAGCCAGGATCTTGATGGTTTATTGTGGGTATGTTGTTTACATGAAGAAATCTCTGTCACAAGTTAAACAAAAATTCTAATAAACAAATATATTTTGAATTTAAATAGTTTTTGTCTTGCGTTTAAATTATTTTACATTTGTATAGTCAAAATTACAAATTTCAGTCTTTTAAATGTGATTAATCGCGATTAATAAAAAAGTGTGATTAATTAGTTAATTTTTTTATCGATTGACAACAGTTATATATATATATATATATATATATATATATATATATATATATATATATACATATACATATATATATATATATATATATATATATATATATATATACACATATATATATGTATATATATATATATATATATATATATAAATATATATATATATATATATATATATATATATATATATATATATATATATATATATATATATATATATATATATATATATATATATATATATATATATATATATATATATATATATATATATACATATATATATATATATATACATATATATATATATATATATATATATATATATATATATATATATATATATATATATATATACATATATATATATATATATATATATATATATATATATATATATATATATATATATATATATATATATAGGGCGATGTAGTGGCACAGTAGGTAGTGCTGTCGCCATACAGCAAGTCGCTGGTTCGAGCCTCGGCTGGGTCAGTTGGCATTTCTGTGTGGAGTTTGCATGTTCTAAATGAATAGGACATAGGGGGATAACTGGGAATAGAACACAGCCAGGAACTATGTTTTTAACCAAAGCCCCAGATGTGTAGTTGCAAGCATAGAAGTTTGTGATGGTTTGTTGGAACGACAGATTTGGCAAACCAACCAACTATGTTTGTAACGACACAACTTGCGACCTTAGTTGGCTAACAATTATTTTTGGAAACGCACCCCTGATTGATTCATACTTCATTTTCATTATTATTATTATTATTATTATTATTATTATTATTATGTAGTTTTAAATGATATAGAAATTATAATTAAGATAAGTGATAATTATAAGTAATAACGGTAGTAGCAGTACTACTTTTAATGATTTATACTTTGTTTTCTTCTTCTCCTTCTTCCTCTTCTTCTTATTAATAATATTATTATTATTTTTCTTTTACAAATAGGCACTAATGACTGGATTATCCTCTGTATTAAATCTCTTCTGAACTGAACTGAAAGTGTATGTGAATGCGTCAGGAGGGACTGAAGCTGCTGATGTCAGGTCAGTGATTGAACACTCAACACTGTGGTGTAAATGAAGCTTGCAGGGTCATAGGGACACAGGCAAACAATAATGAAGGAGCAATGTGACCGCCAGCTGTGTGTGTGTGTGTATGTGTGTGTGTGTCCAGTGTAAAGAGCGCAGCCCATGAAAGTTAGTTTTTCTAAATAGTTCTCTGTCTGAAGAGTGTGAAGGTCTGAAGTCTCTCAGACGCTGCAATGAAAAGCACTTTGTTATGAGCCAAAGATGGTTATGTAAGCACAATGAACAGGTTTCTCACTATATGAAGATAAAGTATTAAATAAATTATTCTGATTAATAAACAAATATCACAAGTAAATTTAGCAAACATTCTGGAAATGTGCCGATGCTGTACAAATAGTTGATATTACACAGAGTTCGGATACAAAACTTTTAAAAACCTGCAGTCTGAATTGTTCTAAAATGAGCATTTTTCTCAGGCTCTTGAGTGCATTTCAGTCATTTCACTTTTATGGCAAATAAGTTATTGTCATTTTCTTAAAGTAAAGTAACAGAACATTAACATTGATTGACTTTTTTTTAGAGCTGATAAGAGTGCATTATCATGGAATAGAAAACTCAGCTTCATTTTTTAAATAAATGATGAACATGATATAATTAACAAGGAAAGAACATCATTTGATAAACAGAAGGCCATTTGCACATCTACATTTATCATTATTACTTTTTTTTTTTTGTAAAACAATAGAACTTTTACTTCAATTAAATAATGAATTTTAGGGACTGTGCAGACTAAAATCAATGTGTCTTCCTCCCATAATCTTAGTTTGTAAAAAAAAAAAAAAATTGTTTTATTTGCATAATCCTCAAACACATTGTCTCAAATTTTTGTGGAAAAAAATGTGACCACTAAAACATTCAGAGGACAGAATTGTATATAATTTAAATTCACTTTATTATACTATTACTACTACTACTACTACTACTACTAATAATAATAATAATAATAATAATAATAATAATGATAACAAGAAGAAGAAGAAGGAGAATAGACTGTATAATATACTGCTCTACATACCTATAATACATTATATATTATATAATATATATATTTTTTGTTTTACTAGAAAATATTAGCCCTCCTGTAAAATATTCATTCATTCATTAATTTTCTTGTCGGCTTAGTCCCTTTATTAATCCAGGGTCGCCACAGCGGAATGAACCACCTACTTATCCAGCAGGTTTTTATGCAGCGGATGCCCTTCCAGCCGCAACCCATCTCTGGGAAACATCCACACACACTACGGACAATTTAGCCAACCCAATTCACCTGTACTGCATGTCTTTGGACTGTGGGGGAAACCGGAGCACCCAGAGGAAACCCACGCGAAGGCAGGGAGAACATGCAAACTCCACACAGAAACACCAACTGAGCCAAGATTCGAACCAGCGACCCAGCGACCTTCTTGCTGTGAGGCGACAGCACTACCTACTGCGCCACTGCCTCACCCCTGTAAAATATAAATATTTAAAATATTTTATAAAAGTTTTTAGATCGATCATAACAATATCCCTGGTAAACAGCATTAGGGAAATATTTAAAAAACAACAATTCAGGAGTGAATAACAACTGTTCAGCAATCTAAAAAAACTCAATTATGGATTTTTTGATGGTTGTGTGGTCAGTTGTCAAGTTCATAGGTGAAGGAGCTCTATAGGAAACATAAAGTCAAATTAACCAACAACACGGCCCAAATAGATGATGACATTGACATTCATATGTAGATTTATATTTCAAAGTTTGTTTTAAAAATTTGTGCTTTTGCTATTTTGTTTCTTCAAATGCTTGTAGTGATCACAGATGAGTTTGAAGCACTTGTCTGAGTTAGATATGCTCCTGTCAACATTTTTGTTGATCCTTAAACTTTAATCCTGTAAAATATATGTTCCAAACCTAATCCCTACCTCCAAACCTGAACAAACTAATAACATCTCTGCTAGGAAAATAAAACAGCTTAAACCAGCCTAAGATATTTTAGCTGGTCGACCTGGTTTGAGAGGGGGTTTTACCATTTCCAGACTGGTTTCCAGCTATTTACAGCCTGGTCCTACCAGGTCAGGCTGGAAAATGACCAGCTAAAACTAGCTTCACCAGCCTGAAAACTAGCTTCTCCCAGCCAAGCTAGGCTGGTCAGGCTGGTTTTAGTTGGTCATCTCCCACACTGACTAGCTAAGACCAGGCTGGAAATGGCTGGAAACAAGCATGGGATGGCCAAGACCCCTTTAAAACCAGGCTGGTAAATCAGTTAAAACCGGCTAGGCTGGTTTAAGCAATTTTATTTTTATTTTTATTTATTTATTTATTTTTTACAGCAGAAATATCCATAAAATCAGATAAAAGTAATCATATGTGTGAATAATCATGAGATACAATGAAGAAGTAATCATAGCTGTATCTAAAATCATTCTCATTCACTATTCCCTAATTAGCCTAGTACACTCGAAAGAGTGATTAAAAGTGGAAAAAAGCGAGTGAATTCGAGCACTGCAGCAGACAGGATGTCTTTTTGTTTGTTCTTTGATAGTTGATGAATCCATCAAACAGATTAGATTTTAAACTTCTTACTCCCTGTCAATTTTACTTAACACTAGATGAGCTGTCTATTAATATTGAAAGAAAGTGTTTTGATATCTGTCACGTATACAAACGTTACTTTATTTAAATAATATTTTATTTTGAAACTTTCACTGAAAGAATTCAGCTAAGGACGCCATCTTGTGGTAAGACGCGAAAATTCATTATGGGTATTTTCTAGTTGTTGAGTGCATGTTGGTTGGACAGTAGTAAACATCTGAAACGGGTCAAAACCTTTTGTCAAAGTTGTCCTGAAGCTATTTAAAAACTCCTATTCGTGTCCAATGGTGAAAGACTAAATTTAACAGAAGCTCTAAACTGTCTGTGAAATCTGATTGGTTGATTGTTGTTTAATCATCAACAAATGGTAAAATCAATTTGATACACACACAGCCTGCCTATGTTGATCCTTGTTAATAAGAGACTGATTGAGTGTGTTTTTCTTCTTCTGAAAGCGCTGTTGAAAGTGTGCTCGGCACTCAGGTGAGGAGGGGACGGCCTGCGGGACCCCTCACTGAGAGGACAAACCACATGATTGTGTTCAGAAGTGTGCTGTTTGTGTCCACTTCTTCCATATGGAGATCAGCAGGCCTTAGTTTGTTTGTTAACACAGCTAACATTGCGTGATACTGAGAAGAAGGGTATTGGAATTATGTGTTTATTATACATTAGCCACTAGCCATTTCCTGGGAAGGTTTTAGTACTGTGGATAATCTCCTAAACTTGATTAAACAGTTTGTGCATGTCTATAGTTTATGTACAAGGCTAAAAAATGTCTTAAAAGATTAATTTATACAATTTTAGAAAATGTAGTAATAATAATGTAAGAATACTATCCCATTCTGAACATTTGAGATATTGCTCATTTGCTCATAAAAGAAATGTTATTGAATATAAACACCATGGTCTTAATTTAAAAATAGATGATGAAAATGTTATTTAATACTATTTTATGGGGGTTACAAATGCACTGTAAGAAGATTATCCAGTTAAAACAATTTAACGAAAGAAGTCTAAAATCATTGTGATTTAAATGGCTTATTAGCTTATATTAAAGGGCACCTGTTTTATCCCTTTTACAAAATGTAGGATAAGCCTTTGGTGTCTCCAGAATGTGTCTGTAAAGTTTCGGCTCAAAAACCCATCAGATTATTTATTAGAGCCTCTAGAATTTGCCCATTTTAGTGTTTAAGTCAATTGTAGCTGTGTTAAATGTTTATTTAAGTTAAATACTGTTTTCTTTCGACTAGAATAAAAGCACTTTTTAATTTTTCAAACACCATTTTAAGGACAAAATTATTAGCCCCCTTTAGGCAATGTTTTTTTTCGTAATACAATAACTTGCCTAATTACCCTAACCTGCCTAGTTAACCTAATTAACCTATAGTTAACCCTATAAATGTCACTTTAAGCTGTATAGTAGTGTCTTGAAAAATATCTAGTCAAATATTATTTACTGTCATCACGGCAAAGAAAAAATAAATCAGTTATTAGAAATGAGGGGCTAATTATTCTGACTTCAACTGTACATTTTGTTATACAAATTAATCAATTCGGTAGGCGGGGAAACCGCACTCCTACGTCACGTTGTGGTGAGCCTCAAAATCACTGGGATTTGGGACCTATTTTAACATCAGTACATTTCAAAACAAAGACTTATGTTAATATCACTCTAATATGACAGTGGACACTCCATACATACAAACAGTTCTGTCAATTTGGCAAATTAAATTTAACTCACAATCCAATAATTTGGAAACTGTTGGTGCTTACAGTCCAATTTTATGAAACCCACATAAATACATTTACTTCTAAAAAAATCATATATTTGTGAGCAATGGTTTGTGAGCAGGCATAAACTTATAATGTTTTGTTGCCTTAACCAGTTAAACTCCGCATCATTGACTTTCAATAGAAGATTTAAAGGGCTAGCATTGCACCAGACCCCCTTAAGTGGTTTCATTTGAAAGTGTAGAATCTATATTTTATGCACATCATGCATCACATGAATCACTTTGGTTTTTATTCTACTTTATAAAAGGTATTTACACTTAAATACACAGTATTTTGGATATCCGAGCTGGGTATTGAACATTGGTTAATTTTCACATTTTTTTATATGTTTCATATATGACACATGCACAAGTTATAGCTCAAATGAAAGCTCTTATCGTTGCTCATACGGTTCTAGCATTCTTTTTACTGAATTATATTCACATATCAAACAGTTGTCGAATGAATCATGGTGTTACCCTGGCACAGAAGTGAAAACAATACATTTATGATCACTAAGCAGCCCCAGATAGGACAGACAGCTCCCATCTCTTACCTTATGCTGACCTTATCTCTGACGCTTATGCTTCAGGGCCATTTCTCGTCTGTTTTTGAGGTGATGTGCATAAGTAATCCTTTTTTATGTCTGACGTGGTCCAACCACAGTGAATTATGTTTGATCAAACAAAAGAATAGTGAAATATGAAAACAACGATTGATACCTTTGGCTTGTATAGCACCTCTCATCAGTTGGAATACAATAACTTTTGCATAGATTATGGTAGAGACATTTTTCTTTTTTCCTATCTTTACAGACATGTGCAGGAACCACCGAAATTAATTACAGCAACCTAGACCACACAGAACCTAAAAGGTATACTTACAAATTTGAGTTTATAAAAAAAAAAATACAAAAACCGCCTCTTTTTTTTAGGTGTTTTTTATAACACAGACAACATATACAGTCATTTAAACACTTTCAATAGTGTTTTATGAAAATTCTAAGGATTTTTCTTTTTAAATTATACCAAATTTTTGCATTTACACCTCTGCATGTGGATTTGGGAAGCTTTTAAGTTTAGGTTTAGGAAAGTTTAGGAAATCCCAAAATATCACCGGAGTCTAAGTGGTTAATAAATACAACTTTTGTAGAATTTTGTTTGTACTTCCCTTGTGTCAAAATGGACCCGAAAGCAGATTATATTTTACACAAGCACCTTATATTTTACATAAATAAATAATTAAAATGGGATCCAAATGTGATGTGTTTCAGTCTATGATTAAAGTGTAATATTACTCAGTTTTCCCAAAGGACAAAATATAGAGAATGACAGTCTATGTCTGTTTTTCCATCAACAATGCCAAAGCATCTTCTATTTCCCGGTATCGGTGCAGTCATGGCTGGGTAAACACTCGGGTTATATTGGCGAGTCTGAATGCGAGGGTTTGTGGATGAGTTATGGCTCTCTGCTGCCAAAAACAAGTCATGAAGTCTGGAGCGGGCCGCGGTGAACGAGTGTTTGCCCATCATCTCTCCTGGCCTTCACCCCCACACAAACCCACTTCACCCTCTGATGTCTGTGTGCCTCCGTTAATGAAGAAATTCTGGTACCTGGGTGAGACATTACTGAGAGCTGAGCAACCTGCAGACCTCTGAGCCACTGCTCAGCTGAGAGAACACAACACATACAGCAGCTTCCAGCTATAGAGCTCTAGCTCTCTCTCGCTCTCTCTCTCTCTCTCTCTCTCTCTCTCTCTCTCTCAACAGCACTGAAGAATCACTGATGTGACCACTTTGGTATCTGTCTATCTATCTGTCTGTCTGCCTGCCTATGTATCTATCTATCTGTCTCTGTCTGTCTGTCTGTCTGTCTGTCTGTCTGTCTGTCAGTAAGTCTGTCTGTCTATGGTAAATTAGGTTGATTGGACATGATTTGAAGTAGACATCCACCTGTCTATATAAGGTCCCAGGGTTGACAGTGCATGTCAAAGCACAAACCAAGCATGAAGACAAAAGAATTGTCTGTAGACCTCAGAGATAGGATTGTCTCGAGGCACAAGGCTAGGGAAGGTTACAGAAAATTTTCTGCTGCTCTGAAAGTTCCACTAAGCACAGTGGCTTCCTTGATCTGAAGTGGAAGATGTTTGGAACCACCAGGACTCTTTCTAGAGCTGGCCGGTCATCTAAGCTGAGTGATTAGGGGAGAAGGGCCTTAGTCAGGGTGGTGACCAATGACCCAATGGTCTCTCTGTCTGAACTCCAGCATTCTTCTGTGTAGAGAATACAACCTTACGGAAGAACAACCATCTGTGCAGCAATCCACCAATCAGGCCTGTATAGTAGATTGGCCAGACAGAAGCCAGTCCCCGTCTGGAGTTTGCCAAAAAGCATCTAAGGGACTCTCAGACCATAAGAAACTAAATTCTTTGGTCTGATGAGACAAAAATTTAACTCTTTGTAGTGAATGCCAGGTGATACGTTTAGAGAAAAGCAGGCACCGCTCCTCACCAGGCTAATACCATCCCTACAGTGAAGCATGGTGGAGGCAGCATCTATGCTATGGGGATGTTTTTTCAGGAATTGGAAGACTAGTCAAGATTGAGGGAAAGATGAATGCTGCAATGCACAGAGACATCCTGAATGAAAACCTGCTTCAGAGTGCTCTTAACTTTAGACTGGGGCAACGGTTCATCTTCCAAGGACAATGACCCAAAGCACATCGCCAAAAATATCAGTGGAGTGGCTTCACAACAACTCTGTTAATGTGCTTGAGTGGCCCAGCCAGAGCATAGAAAATCTGAAAATGGCTGTACACCGTCGCTTCCCATCCAACCTGATAGAGCTTGAGAAGTACCGCAAAGAGGACTGGGCAAAAATTCCCAAAGACTGGTGTGCCAAGCTTGTGGGATCATATTCAGAAAGACTTGAGGCTGTAATTGCTGCCAAAGCTGCATATACAAAGTATTGAGCAAAAGCCGTGAATACTTCTGTAAATGTGATTTTTCAGGTTTTTTATTTTTAATAAATTTGCACCAATTTCAAAAAAATCTTTTTTTTTCACATTGTCATTATGGGCTATTGTGTGTAGAATTTTGAGGAATTAAATTAATTGAATCCATTTTGGAATAAGGCTGTAATATAAAAAAATGGAAAAAGTGAAGCGCTATGAATACTTTCCAGGTGCACTGTATAGACCTTACTATATAGTGAACTGAAATAAATCAATAAATAACACAACAGATAATGAGATTAAGTATTTTTTTTGTAAAATAATCTACAATCTATGATAAACGCGGCAATAATCTCTATAGTTTACAACTTTTTTCCATTTAATTTTTTTATATGCAGTTTACATAAACATTGTCAAATCAACAGTCTGCTAAAGTCTCTCTGTATACACTTTTAACGCTTTAAACAAAAAACATGCACAATGAACTGAATCTACAGTACACACTACCTGACAAAAGTCCTGTCATCGATCTAAGTTGTAAAAGCAACTATTAATTACTTGACTTTTAGTTTATTATTTAAAAAGTGGCAGAAAGTCGATTTTTCTGATGGATCATCTGTTGGACTGCATGCCAATCATCACAAATACTGCAGAAGACCTATTGGAACCTGCATGGACTCAAGATTCTCACAGAAATCAGTTAAGATTGGTGAAGGAAAAATCTTGGTTTGGGGTTACATTCAGTTTGGTGGCGTGTGAGAGATCTGCAGAGAGGACATCAACAACCTGTTGTGAGGTGAGGTGTCGAGACATTTATGCTGCCCATTACATTTCAAACCACAAAAGAGGGGATATTTTTCAGCAGGATAGGGTTTGGAGGGTTGGCCAGCCTATTTACTAGATTATTTCACCACATTATTAAGCTTGTCAGGGGTAAGATAAAGGAGGAGGCATTGAAGATGAATCCAAATTATCTTGATGAACTCTGTGAATCCTAAGAATGCTTTCTCCAGATGACTTATAAAATAAGTTATTTGAGTCATTGTAGAGATGTATGGATGCAGTCCTCCAAACTCATGGGAGTCACGCACTTTATTAATCCTTTTTTCCACTGCACAATGACTTTATATTCTATACTGTACATTATTTCTGTTTAGTGACAAGAGTTTTCTCTAAGTGAATTCAGATCTTACTGTCCCAATTAAATTATAAAAAAATCAAGACAAGATCATATTATTTTGGTGAAAAAAAAGTGTTTTCTAGAGGCTTTTGCCTTTTATATAAGCCACTTCTGATACCAAATGATCAACTAGAAGTCATTACTTCATTACGACAAGACTTTAGTCAGAAATGAAAAAAATATATTGTAGTAACTTAACAAATAAATACAAATACATGTAAAATACAAATAAAAGAAAACAAACAAGATAAAAAAGTACAGAGAAAAGACTTGATCATCTGTGACATTGCCAAAATAATCCTTGACATTACCAAAATATTTTACTTTAATGCGACAAATAAGGCTGTATGTTTGACAATTTTTGCTGTGAATATAAGAATTTCAGTAAATAAAATAAAATTAATAAAAAGTATTAATAAAAAGGAAATAAAAAGTTAATAAGGTCATTTACTAATATATGAGTTTTTCTTTTGACTGGAAGAAAAATAGGTGAATATGTGTTTCTTCTTTAATGCCCCAAAAAGAGCATGAACTCTCCATATACATTACAACCTCCAAAGAACAATTCACAAGATGTATTTTATGAAGGGTCTTGAAACAAACCAATTTAAATGTGAACCATATCTCCGTGCTGCTCTTGTGCTAAACATCCTCAAATGTTTGTCGACAGTTCTGACGAGCGAGCTGTGAAACTGCCTACAAGAAGCAAAGTTACTATTAAGTTTTAGGAAACATATGTGCCATTTCACATACAACAAACACTTGCTAGTTTGCAGGAGTTAATGCAGCTGACAGACACTCTCACCATCATGATGAAGGAGCCACTACAGCCGTAGACAGTCACACGATGTCCAAAAGAGATGTTAACAAACTGCACGCTCCGCTCAGACCATTAGCAGTGATACCAAATATACAATCAAGCCTGGGTGACGAATAACTGCCTCTCAGCTCTCGTTTTACTCTAGAGAAATCAGTACTTATTCTGTAAGTACAGTTGAGGGCAAAAGTAATAGCCCTCCTGAGAAATGTTTATATTATCTTTTATATATACAGTTGAAGTCAGAATTATTAGCCCACCTTTGAAATTCTTATTTAAATATTTCCCAAATGATGTTTAACAGAGCAAGGCAATTTTTACATGTCTGATAATATTTTTTTTCTTAAGGAGAAAGCCTGATTTGTTTTATTTTGGCTTAAGTAAAAACAGTTTTACATTTTTTTAAAAACATTTTAAGGTCAAAATTATTAGCCTCTTTAAGCTATTTTTCCCCGATAGTCTACATAGTTATAACTTGCCTAATTACCCTAACCTGCCTAGTTAACCTAATTAACCTAGTTAGGCCTTTAAATGGCACTTTAAGCTGTATAGAAGTGTCTTGAAAAATATCTAGTCAAATAATATTTACTGCCATCATGGCAAAGATAAAATAAATCAGTTATTAGAAATGAATTATTAAAACTATTATGTTTAGAAATCTGTTGGAAAATTCGTCTCTTCGTTAAACAGAAATGGGGGGGGGGATGGGATAATAATATAAATAATAGAACACATTGATTAATAATAATTCTGACTTCAACTGTTTATTTCCCGACATTGTAAAAAAAAACATGATCAATTAGTCCTGACAGCATATGTTGTTAGTTTACTGTAACTTGTTAAAATAAGTTAATCATGTTTTATAATTCAGTTTAACATAATATAAGTTAAGGGACTCATAAGGTTCATTTGATTCAGCTTAAAACATTTAAGGAAACCAGGACTTTTTAACAGTGAGGAGATGTTTATCAGAGCTAAGACATTTTCACAGCATTTCCTATATGATATTTATGTTTTATTTACATTTTATTTAATTTTATTTTTGGCTAAAAAAGCTATTTTTAATTTTTTTTAAAACAAGTTGAAGTTCAATATTAGCCCCCTTCTAGAATTTCTTTTTCCGACTTGCTACAAATAAAACATCCAACCAAATTATTCAAGTTAAGACTTTAAAAAGCTGAACGCTAGCACAATAACTAGTAAAATAGTATGGCAATGCTAAAAGAAATTAGTTATTCTTCATGTTTGCAGTTGAAGTCAGAATTTTTAAATTATTAGCCCCCTATTTATTTATTTATTTTTTTCATTTTTTACATTTCTAATCATAATAGTTTTAATAACTTATGTCTAATAACTCATTTATAAGAGATTTAATGATAAAATAATTATTTATTTCATCTTTGCCATAATGACAATAAATAATATTTGACTATACTTTTCAAGTCACTAATATTTAGCTTAAAGTGACATTTAAAGGCTTAACTATTAGTTATTAATAAGGTTAACTAGGCAGATTAGGGTAATTAGTGCAGTTAATGTTGGTTTGTTCTGTAGACTAGCGAAAAAATATATAGCTTGAAGGGGCTAATAATTCTGACCTTAAAATGGTGTTTAAAAAATTAAAAACTGCTTTATTTTTAGCCGAAATAAAACAAATCAGACTTTCTCCAGAAGAAAAAATATTATCAGACATACAGTGAAAATGTCCTTGCTCTGTTAAACATCATTTGGGAAATATTTAAATAAGGGAAAAAAAAAAATCAAATGGGGGCCAATAATACTGACTTCAGCTCTAGATGTGTGGATAAATTCTTACTCTCCATTAAACAACACTTGAGAAATATTTTTAAAAGAATTAAAATTTAACAGTTGGGCTAATTACTTTAACTGTATATAGGCTACAGTAGTCAACATTTGAATTGAACAAAAAAAAAAAAAGGTTCAACAATGTTTTCCTAAAACAAGAACCACTTTCAGGACAACTTTAAAGAAACGTTTTGATTCACTTCAAATGCTGATAATTCAATTAAATTTTTTCCATATTCATTTATGTATGCTTTTGAATTACATTATTTACCTCGATCTTTCCACCAACAACTGTGGATGTAAAAAGTGACTTTTATTAACATTTGTAATAGCTTAAAGTGATTTACTCTGGACTGGTGCTGGGACAGTTTTTCTCAGCCGCTCTTGTCCATTTCTCAGATCAGAATTGATTTTCTCAAAACTACTTGTTCAATCTTCAGATCATCATTGTGTCACTTGTGCATGTCAGAAAAGCAGTTTCTCATTCCTTTGAACAAGTTGCAAATGCGTTTGTACATCCATGCAAATGATTATGTGCAATTCTCTGATGTTTCCCACACTATCAATTGCATATGTCATGTTGATCAGAATTCATTATTTTGGTCTCTGTTATAGTCTCACCACCCACAACATTCAATCACTTGTTCATGGCATCTTAATGACTGAAGTTGTCACAATATTTTGTCATAATGCATTTTTATATACATTTCCATTAGACTTTATTTTCTAAATCTGTCTACAATTGGTCAATTTTTCTCAGGTGAATCGTTTTCTTTTGAAGGTGCATCTCAAACGAGATTATCCTATGTTCACATTTTTACTTTTTTTTGCGCTATGCAATGCTGTCTTTTCCTTTCAGTATCACATTGACATGATCTGTCAACAAATTACAGTACAAACTAAAAAAACAAAACAATAAATTTATAATTAAACAAATAAAAATTTGCCATAGTTTACATCAGAACACCGCTTCAGAGTACACTGATGTATTGACAATGACTAATTTGACTTGTCATTCTGATGGCACGGACACAGAAATTTAGTTACCCTTTCTGATTTTTATGGCCTAATTCTCTATATATGACTTCTCATAATCTTATAGTCAAATGATTAAAATGACAATAAAAGTTAATTTGTTAACCTGCAATTTTCAACACCAAAAGTCGTCAGAACAGAAACAAAGGTCCCATAATGTGGCCTAATTTATAACCATAAACAACTTGGAAAAAAAATCACAAAAATAGAGAAACCATTAATAAATGGATGTATTTTACAGTTTATATGTTTTACATTTAAATCTTTGTAAAGTTATATATATATTTTGGACAAATTAAAAGGATAAACAGTTTAAAAGGAGCTATTTTTTTTTTTTTTTTTGCTGTTGTTGCCCATTTATCTACAGTGACATTTAGTTGTTTTCTCAGACCCATGTGAAAAAGGTTTGTTTTAGACAACAATGGCATCTGTTTTGTGAAACGTTTAAAAAATGCAAAGAATTGTTTCGTTTTATTGACCTTTTTGCATAGTTGTTGTTTGACTAAAATGTAGGTCTGTTTAAGTGGAGCAGTTAAAGTATAAAATCCACTTTTTCTGAACCAGTGTTTTGAATAAAAACAAATTAAATGCTCAGAATAGGTAAAAAAAAAAAAAAAACTACATAAAGGTTAATAAGAAAGCAAATGGTGATGGGTTTCTGCTAAACACAAACTGAATTCATTTCAAATATAACTGTCTTTACATGTCATTTAAATAGAATATAATGCTTATTATAAATAACCGCTGCTGGAGAAAAAATAAAAAAAAATTAAAAATCTAAACAAGTGTAGGTCTACAAGCAGTTTCTAACAAACACTGAATTACAAAAAAATCATCTCATGAATGAGGATAAAAACAAACAAACAAAAAAATTAAAAAGAAATTACATAAAATGAAAAAGTTAAAGACTTAAATATCTGCTTACTGGATTTTAAAAAGCTTAGAGGAACTGTTTAAAAATAATAGGGGGAAGTAGATACATCTAGAGTCTTACTGTAGTGTTTTTAGACCTTGTCCCACAGCGAGTACAAGTTGCTACACAAGGTTTTAATGAGCTACAATTCAATTATGCATGTGTTTTTTGCAAAATCACATATTGATTTTCTACGGTTTCTTACAGTAGCCAAAATTGTAAGCAATAGCTGTAGTATGCGTAATAGTTAGTGTTAAACCTCAAGTCTGTTAAAAAAACATGAGGGACAATTCTGCCACTCCGTGGACTAGAGAAGAATAACACATTGAAGCTCCCACACAAAAACGAGAAAAATAGATCAATAACTATTGGCCAACACTGCCATCTTGTGGTGCTTGAGATGGATTTTGCTTTGTACGTTAATCAAGCCTATCAGTTCAACTATTAAATACTTCAAATATAAAGTTCTGCCTTCCATTAATTTTAAAAATATATATTTTTTCTATTACAATAGTTATTTTATACAGTATAATTGGTGTTTATGTTTTGTCAAATTTACGAGTCAAAGTCATTTTAATGAATTTTACTCAACTAAACACCACCTGAGTCTTGGAAATCAAAATTAAACCAATGTTATTATTTATAAAATTTATCCAATTAAATACATACTTAGAATTATATATAATGTGACATTGTATATTAATATTGTACATTATATTGCACTTAAAAAAAATGATGAGCTCATATAAACACCAACAATAAATAATTAACAAACATCACATTCTAACATGGCAGCACAACCACAAACAGCAAACCATAACCAATAAATCAGGTTGCTCCTAACAAAATTAGGTCCTGCTTAACATGTGTTCTCATCTGAGAAGCCACTGCATCGAAACTTGCATCAATGGATCATTTATAAAGCATTAACTGCCATAATAAGAGCCATATTTGCACAACCTGAGAGGGTTTGAAATGATTTATTAAAAAAACAACAAAAGCAAGAGATGGTGTATCATGACTTTCCACCATCACAACAGTGAAACTTATTAGGCGAACAATGACCGAAGCAAACACAAGCAGCTCGAACTTATGGTGTGATAAGCAGATCAGAATCACATGTACAGAGATGATCATTCACATGTTCACGCAGCACGAGCGTCTCTCAGCTGAACTTGGCTTTAGAGAAGTCCATCTCTGGATGCTGAGCCATGAACCTGCAAATCACACACACGCGCGCATTCAGGAGATGAGGGGTCTCGTTTATAAATGCGACATAAGCAAAAAACAAATGGAAAAGTGCATAAGACACATCCCCCCAAAAAAACGTTATCTATGAATAAAAAAAAACCTTGACAAGAGTGTGAGCAGCTGTAAGTCTAAGTTACTACATTTAACTTAAATATTGACTTAAATTAACCACTTTAAATCATCATATGAGCTATTATCATAAAGAAACAAACTACATAAATGTACACTCACTGTAAGGACGATTTCTATGCTAACTTTATAAATCTGACCCCAGAACTGTAAGCTTCAGTTAACTTTAAGTATACAGCTCTCAAAGGACTGAATGCTTTCTTTTTATTAATTTTTAATTACCCTTTCAGTTTAAGTCACAGCGAGTCTAAAAATGTTGAAAAACGCAACTTAAGCTTATGTGCAGTTGGGGAGGTTTTGATCCACTCATGAGGCTTAATTTGGCCACAACTTTCTCTGTTTCAGCAAACAAAATGCCTTTTGGTGACCAATCTTATTTTGACACACATTTTGGGGAAATCATTTGAAAATTTTCAAAAACCTCTGCCTCTTTTCTGGGGTAGCAGTCTTGGGAGAGAACCCCAGACTTTCCTATCCCTAGACACTTCCTCCAGCTCTTCCGGGGGATCCCGAGGCGTTCCCAGGCAAGTCGAGAGATTTTGATTGTTAACCATCATTTGCAGTGCAAAAAAAAAACCCGCTAGTTTCTGGGTATTATATGGACTATAGTGTTTGTGTCGTGTGTGCGTGTGTCTAGGTATGTAAGAGAGAACTTTGCACATTTGCCTTGATATGTCTGAGAAAATTTAAATAAGCAGCTCAGCTCTTAGAACAGTTAGTAAACAGAACTGTAAGTGTACTTATGCACAGACACACACACTATAATCTGCCGTTTCACTGAATACGGAATGAGAAGATCACAGGCTCTCCTCACTCACTGATGATGGCTTCAGCGTCGTGCTCACAGCTGACCAGCCTTTACAATAACATTGCTTGAATAGTCCACCCGCATTATGTATAGTTAACTGGTGATCTGGAACCTTTAGGGTGGACAAACTACTGTACGTTTTAGATACATGTAAATCATTTTTAAATGTCTATTTTTTTTTAGTTATGTGTTTTTTAAAGGACATTTATGTTGAATAAAAGTGTATGTGTATATATATTTTGCTTGTTTCGACATTTAAATTTTGAGGCAAGGAAAAGATTTGGTCTGGCCAGAGAAAAATGAGTAAATCCTTAGTATTAGGCCCTGTAAATGTAAAAAAGATAAAAATAAAATAAACTAATTGCAATGTGACACTTTGAAACCTTAACCCATGCTCATTGAGCAAGGTCATACACAACACACAAAAAAATTAAATGAATGAGGAGACATGTGGACATAACAAGTTAAGGGCTGCAACTAACGATTATTTTAATAATCAATAAATTTGTCGATTTTTTTTAATTAATCGATAAATCGGATTTAAAAAATACATTATTTAAATAAAAATCGTATAAAATAAAAATCTTAAAGGTCACCTCGGTTACCCCTTTTTTCAGATTTAATACAAGTCTTTTGCGTCTCTATAATGTGTATATAAAGTTTCAGCTCAAAACATCCATCAGATTTTTCATTATACCCTTTACAAGATACTGTTTTATACCCATTTCCACCAGGGAGTGGTTTTGTCGTACTGCGCCTTTAAGACGAGTCTTTCCCGCCTACTGTTTCTACGTGCCTTCCCGCGTGCTTTAATCTCCTCCCTCGGCTGCGTCAGACAACAGACAGACTTAAAGGAAGAAGGTCTCACGTAGCGTTTGTGAGAAATACTGCAGTAAGAACTTTACTAACGTTAATCAGTGTTTGTTGTGCAGTCGCGTTGATGAGTCACACGCAATATCGTTACAAAGTTCATACGCGCACACGCAGAAACAGGGAGGCAGACAGACCGCGCTTAGCTTTGCACTGTATTTGCACTCAAATGTGAAAGGATTCAGGCTAATCTCCACTGCTGTGTGGATATCTGTTATGTTATTGTACAAAATAAATTTCTGATTTAACGTCCACAAACCGGGATTGAAGCGTCTTACTTTATAATTGTTCTGACACACGGCTGTGCTGATGAAGTAAAGCTGAAGTAAATCGCTGTAATTAATTACACACGAGCACTGTTTTAAAACACTTTAAACATGTGAAACTTACTCTTAATCACATTTGATGATGATTGCTGATCCTAGCGAACTGAACAGACCTTTTATTCCTGGTTGCTTTGCGTATGTCTGGTCTTGTTGACATACACGTGACTCCCTGGACATGTGAATGCGCGCAGCTGTCAATCAATTCGGTGGGCGGGGGGACCGCACTCCTACGTAAAGTTGCGGTCGGTCTGAAAACCGCTCTAATTGGTCCACCGTCTTTATGTTGTTAAATTTAAAAAAAAAAGGACTGGGTGTGTTTATATCAGCTCAATATGATGGTCTATACACTATATATACACATATGTTTGTCCAAATAGCTTGAAAAGTAGATTTTTCACCATAGGTGCCCTTTAAATCAAGATACATACTAGACACCTGAAATAGCAAGAGAATTTATGTCTTGTATCCTAAAAAACAAAAAAAAGCATGAAAACTAAGTGATTGTTTGCTTAAAACAAAACAGAAGTTTTAAGCATCACTTTATTTTCTCATGCCATTTTTCTTGTATGTTCTTGATGTAAGATTTTTTAGATATTTGGACAGGAAACTAGATGAAATGATTAAGAAAGAAAAGCTTTTTCTGCAGTGCAGCTATACATGACAACAGATGGAAAAACGAATGATCTACAAAAGGAGAGTGAATAAAAATGTGTCTTTAGTCTTGCAATGCAAAGTAACTATACCACCGCTGCTTTACTACTGTTATTAACCCTTTCACTGGTGAGTTTAAAAGATTCTATCAGGCCCCGCAATGAGTTTTGTTAGGCAAAGGAGTTTTACGAGCCCGATGGAGCGATTGTTTGTGTGGAGTCCCGTGAAGGAGCTCTGGATGGAAAGTTTTGCTTTGCGTTTACCTCATGGTTAAAGTTGTTGCACGTCCGCTGGTTCTTGCCTCAAAATAAGCGAGTTTGAACCACTTGTACATTAAGGAGGCGTTCAGAAAAAAAAAACACCAGCGAAGAAACGCGTCACAGAGGAACATAAACACCTCACTGTCAACTAGCGTTTCGGAAGTGTTATTGAAGAGCAACAGAAACAGCACGCAGAAGTATAAATGCACAGCTACTCGCATTGCATGCACCATGGGTCACGCCGATCACTTGACTCAGAAGTAAAAATCAGGCTTTAAGGTGCTAATTTCTACAAAAGTGATATTCCTCTCCTCGCTAATAAAGTAGTGAAGGCCATAATATTTTTTTCTTTGTTTTTCAATGATATTTTGTGTTCTGGTACAGGTTTTGTATATTTGTACAGTATGTTTTATGAAATTATAACTATAATAACCAAACAAATAACAAATAACCAAAAAAAATACTGTTTTCTAATTTAATATATTTTAAAATATTATTTGTTCCATTGAAGTTAAAGTAGAATTTTTTTTTAACTGCCATTGCTTCTTATCATGAATAATATATTAATATTAATAGCTTTTTGGCAGCTTGTTTTGAAAGCATAGATATCGTTGAACTCTTACTTCTTCAGGATGTCCTGTTTCTTCTGCTCTTCAGAGGTGGGTAAACCCATGGACTTCTGCCTCTGGTCATACATCATCTTCTCCACCATACTGCGCGTCTCGCCATCCAGATCTGACAGCTGAGCAGATCCCATTAAAAACACAGCATGGCATTAAAGGTGTGCTCCATCATTTGTCTTACAATCACTAAATATTTAAATGATCCCAAAGTTCAATTTTGTTGTTTGAATTAAACCCTTACTAAAAACAAAACTTTTGCTCCTACCTTGGAGTTCTCTGGGCAGATTTTCTTGGTGTTGATTTCAGGGTCTGTGGTCACTAACTTGTTCCACCACTCCATTTTATTTATCTGGACAAAAACAGATCATTCATAATCTAAGCAAACCAAGAGCTCACATAACATCGTCATTTGTGCAGAATCTCATCCACACCTTCTCGAAATGGATAGTGACCACTTTTCCATCCTCGATGAGCCATGAGCTCTCCTCCACTTTGACCTCATTGAAGAGTTGTCCATCGATCAGAGGCGGGTGACCCTTCAAGCCCACCTTTAGTGTGCGCCGCTGCACGTCAACCACCACATCCTTCCCCTTCAGACGGAAGCTCACATCGAAAGGCACAACCAGCTGCATGAACACGTCAAAGAGGGAAAGAGAGGACATTTTTACACACAGATATATATATAATAGGGATGTCAAAATTAATTGTTTCTTCAGTGCACAACGATGCAGACGCGGACAATTCGGTGTCGGTTAAGTGATAATACTAATAACTGGTTATTATGTACTGATATCATTTATCTCATATGAGTTGTCGCGAGGGAGGCAAGTACGGGTATTTACAACACTCTAACAACTACTTGTTACAACAACTACAAACAACAACAACTACTTAAAAATGCAGAAACTGTGCACAATTTCACTGCATGTGTGTGTTTTCTGGACAGACTTTCACTGACACTTACAGCAGAAGCCCCTATTTCTCTGTGGTTAAGGGAATGAAAGTGAACTTTTCCTCTTGGCTGCTGGTGTGACTTTCCTCCCCTCTCTTTTCCTCATGGCTGTTATAGCGATACTTCTGGATATAGGCCTGCATTTCCGCAGCTGTACCTTTGCATTGTCGCGGGACCCAACCAGATTTCATGCGGCGCGGGAATAAATTTCCGAATAAAGCGCAGGAGCGGTCGGTAACTCTGGTGTAATTTGAACAGGAGCGGGCGGTCTCACAATATCACTCCCAAGCGAGCAAGCATGAGCGTGTGTGTGTGTAATTATTTGTTTGGTGCTGGCTATGTTTGTGTATGTGTGTGAATGAGAGATGGCATGATGCTGTGTCTATGCGTTTATACAGACGATGCCATCGTCCATCGCCGATGGCCAATAGACAACACGATGCTGAGCCAGCATCACGATCCATCGCCCCGCCACCATCACAAACCCGCTCGCAAAAAATACACACTCAGGTCCTGTTTACTAGTACGTCTTAGTGTTAATGGCTGCCCTTTTCAGCTGCAACCCTGTACTGGGAA